>NC_056737.1:1105360253-1105511508 GCF_019279795.1 Protopterus annectens | reverse complement strand
TTCCTTTTTCGTTCAGGACCCCCTATTTCTTTCTATTTGCCTATACGCTGATACCAATCCCTGATAGGGAAGGCAATCTTTAACCTGCAGTCCAAACAGATTCTCGGCATCCTCCCATTCTATCATCTTTCCCTCTCTAATTATTTGCTCCCAATACCTTGGCTCCTTTGTTGCAATATTTAATGTACAGTTCCTTGTTACTCTGTTTTCTTAATAAACTTCTGTATTATTGCCAGTTTTCTCCAATACATTTCAGCCCCCTCTTGCCTACTGTCTAAATCCCTAACTGCAGTCATCCCTATTGGCAGAATCTCCTTTAGGCTTAGTTCACTTAAGGTTAATCATTTGTGAACTGAGCAGGAGGAGCTAGGAACTAAACCTTCTATTTAAGGGGTAAAATAAAACATTTCAGAGCTTTACTAGAAAGGCTCACCCAGACTCTGCTACACTTTACTGTGAAGGAAAGGTTAGTTTGCTTTTTATTTTTTGTATTTTTTGTATTTTGTATTACTTTATTGCCTTTTTATATTTTGAATACTGTGATTTGTTTTCTTTACCTTGTGTTTTAGTTGTATTCTGCTTTTAACTGCATATTAAAACTTCAAAAGAGACCACAGCTCTGTGTCTTGTGAGTCAGGCAGAAATGTTTTCCCCACCCTCCCACTCTGTTACTACTGTGTTCTTACATACCACTGTCTTTCTATTTGTCTGCCTCTTATGTTAATTTGACCATATATCTCACTTCCTCTCTGCTTTCACTGGCTTATGTAAGAACAAAACCATCACTTTGTGAAATTACTCCTACAACTACTTAAATTTATTGGCCATCCTACTGTATTCCATAGTACGAGAATACAAAAGTGACCACCCCTTTCAAATCCTTACTTCTGTTTTAAAAATAGTGACTCTCCAGTAAAAAAACGTTTTGCACAGGTAAAACTCAAGTTACCTACTTTCACATCTAACTTCTCTAGCACAGACTGCAGTGTTTAGGAAAAAAACTAATTTTTTTTTTATCTTAACTTTAAGCATCCCTGTGACTAGCACTTGCTCCAATACTTGCTGGAAAGCACTAGGAAGCCTTAAACTGATACAAGCACTCAACTCTCCTTGTTAATAAGGAGAAATTAATCATAGGCACTAAATAGCCTATAAAGGACAGTTGTGTACACTTAGCATAAATGTAGATGTTTGAGTGTATTCACTGTTGTAGTCATCACCTTTGGGTTATCTGCTTGCAGGTAGCCCTCAGCCAGCCTGAATACCAGAGTCTTGTGATTTCAGCGTTGGATGCTGTCGCTTTCTTCCATGATGTCAGGTCGTCAGGGGTATAAAACATGGAGCCGATGGCATTACATCAGTTTTTCTTGCCCCAGATGTCAGGTGCCCCCACAATGGGAAGCAATTATATGTTATGGTACCCCTCCAACAAAAAGCAAATATACCAGAAAGCTTAAATACACTAAACAAGAAGGAAAGGTGGAGCCAAGAAAAGTCAGGGGGCTGGAGGGAAGGTAACCAGGACTGCACAGTGAATACACTTGAACATCTACATTTATGATAAGTGTACACAACTGTACTATGTTCTTCGTGTTTCACTGTTGCAGTAATCACATTTGGGTTGATTCCCAAAGCTAAGGAAGGGAGGAGGAAGTTAGAGAGCATTAGGGCCAGCTATTAAGCCCTGCAAGACTGCAGTGGCAAAACCGGTTCTGGATTTAGAAAAAATAGGCATGTGGCAATGCTTGGTGAAGGTATGTACAGAGTTCCAGGTAGCAGCTTCTATGATGTCCCTGGTAGGGACACCTTTGAGAAAGGCTGTAGAGGTAGATGCAGCTCTGGTGGAATGTGATCTTATCCCCTGTGGGGTAGGTTTTCCATGGTGCTTATAACAGAAATGAATGCAATGGGCTATCCACTTAGAAATGGTTTGCTTTGAAATGGCCTTCCCTTCTGCCCTTGCAGCAAAGCCAACTAGTAGCTGTTCAGATTTTCTGAGAGGCTTAGTCCTGTCCAAATAAAAATCTAAGTTGTCTGTGCATGTCCAAAGAGTGCAGCATTCATTCTCCTTTGTTTTATGGATTTGAGAAAAAGGTAGGCAAATGAATGAACTGATTACGGGCCACACTAGACACCACCTTGGGCATAAAGGAAGGATTGGTCCTGAGGGAAACCCTGTCTGCATGGAAGATAATGAAGGGCTCCACTGTCATGAGGGCCTGTAATTCAGACACTCTTCTTGGTAAAGTGATGGCTAGAAGGAAGGCTGTTTTCCAAAAAAAGGAATTTCAACTCTGCAGTTGCAGCTGGCTCAAAAGGAGAGAGTGAGCTTTTCCAATACAAAGTTAAAGTCCCAGGCAGGAGTAGGGGCTCTCCTGGGGGGGGGGGTTAAATTTTTGGCCCCTCTGAGGAATTGCTTTAGCACTGGCTGAGAGAAGAGGGGTGGTTCAGTATTATAATGTACTGAAATGGCAGAGGCATGAACTTTAATAGACGAGAAGGATAGGACCTTGTGGAGCATTTCTGTTAAGTACTGAAGAATATGAGGCAAGCTGGGCACCGTTGTGCCCATCCCCCGAGTCTGGCTCCAGGAACAGTATCTTTTCCACTTTTCAGCACAGGATTTTCTAGTTGCCCCCAGAATGACATCTAGCACCTGCTTACTGAGGGATGCTATTGGAGAGCTCAAGGAATTAGCCAGGCTGCAAGGTTCAGGATTTGAAGCTGAGGGTGCAGTATCTGGCCCGCCTGCTGGGACAGCACGGAAGGGGTCTGAGGCAGGTGCCATGGTTTCAGCAGTGTCATAATGCGCAACAGGGAGTACCAGTGCTGGCGTGGTCAGTCTGGTGCAATCAGTATTGTCCCTGGTTTGTCCTGTTTGATCTTTAGCAGAACCTTTGAGAGGAGAGGCGGGGGGGGGGCATAAACAGAGGCTTTCGCAGGTAAAGGACAGGGCATCCACTTTCCAAGATTGACTGTGGGAAGTCCTTGTGCAGAATTTGTCCAATTGGTAGTTCTGGGGGAAAGGGTCCCCAATTTGTTCCTCAAGAGACTGAATATTTTAGTTCCAGTTTCCATTCACGTGGGTCCATGAGATTTCTGCTTAGGTTGTCTGCCAGTGGATTTAGCTTGCCTGACAGGAATTGAGCTTGTAGGTGCACTTGGTAGCTCAAGGCTGTGTTCCACAGAGCCATAGCTAGTCTGCAGAGAAGATACGAGTGGGTTCCCCCTGCTTGTTTATGTACCACATAACTGTGGTGTTGTCTGTCTTTACCAATAATTGTCCTGGAAGAATGTGGTCCTTGAAAGCAGTCAGGGAATTATGTACTGCTAACATTTCTTTTTGGTTGATATGCAGGTGCATCTGTCTTGGGTTCCATTTGTCCTGAATGCACTGCCCTGCCAAGTGAGCCCCCCATGCATAGTCTGATGAGTCTGTTGTTACGGTTTGGGTGGCAGGGGGTAGAGTGAAAGGAAGCCCCTTGTTGTGGTAGCAGGCCTCTGTCCACCAAAGGAGCTCTGTCTTTATACAAGGAATGATAGGAATCACTGATTCTAGGTCCTGAGAATGTTGACACCATAGGCTTTTTAGATACCATTGCAGTTTCCTCATATGCAGTCTTGCATATGGAATTAGTAGAACTCAAGAGGTCATGAACCCCAGGGCTTGCAGAATTGTCCTTGCAGATACTGGGTCTTTGTGGCAAGTAGTTTGAAGAAGGTTGTCAAATAAACTCGTTTCTCTGGAGTGAGGAACGCCATCTGGGAAGTTGCATTCAAGCTTGCTCCCAGGAATACAATCTGTTGGCAGGGTACTAGGTGAGATTTCTTTTCATTTATGGTGTACCCCAGTGAGTTTAGAAGTTTATTTACGAATGCCAGATGTTTTAATAGCAATTCCTGGCTTTCTGCCTGAATCAGAGAACCATCCAAGTATGGGTATATTTAAATATTTCTCTGCCTGCAAAATGCAATGACTGGAGCTAGACACTTGGTGAATAACCTGGGCGCAGTAGATAAGCCAAAGCGAAGTGCAGAGAACTGAAGGTGCATGGAGCCTGCCCTGAAGCATAGGCATTTCCTCCAAGATTCCTTTATTGGAATGTGCAGGTAAGCTTCCTTTAAGTCTAAGGTTGCCAACCAGGCATCTTTGCCTATCATAGGAAGCAGCTGTTGAAGTGTTAGCATCTTGAATTTTGGGATTACCAAAAAAGTATTTAGAGTAGACAGGTCCAGGACAGGATGCCAGAACTGTCTTTTCTGGGTACCAGGAAAAGTCTTGAATAAAAACCTTGACCCCTTTCTTCTGCTGGAACAGGTTGAAATGCCCTGATACTTAGAAGAGAGAGAACCTGCTGTTGAGCCTCTGCCCACTGGATTTGGGGGTAGGTCTGGCCAACCGTTTGGGGTTGGTAGAGTTTGGAAGTGAAATCTGTATCCTTGGGAAACTATATTCAAAACCCATTTGCCCTGGGTAATGAGTTCCCAGTTTTTTGCATGCATGACTAGATTTCCTCGTAAGGGAACAATCAGCTGAGCAGGGCTTGGAAGGGTTAAGGTTAAGTCATTGTGCCATTTTCCCATAGGGGGATGTCTTACTACTCCCTGCTTTGGAAGTGGGAGCCCCCCACTGCTTAGGCCTGTGCGTAGCCTGAGACTGTAATCTAGGTGGTCTGCTGTTCCTGGGTTTGGACTGAGAAAACCTGGAAGAGGCTGGAAAAGACCAATTCTTTGAAGGTGAATGCCTACTAAATCTGGGAGGCTGTACTTGCAGGAAATCTTTAACAGTTTGCATAGATTTAGCTTTTTTCTCCATCTTTTTGAGGACTTCCGCTTTGTTGCTAAACAGGCGGTCTTGGTTTAAGGGAGCATCCAGTAATTTAGCTTTAACATGATCTGGCAAGTTTTGCTCCTTAAGCCAAGCAAGCCTTCTAAGTACAGACCCAGTGACAGCAGCCCTGCAAGATGCTTCTAGAGAGTCAAAACCACATTGCAAGGTATGTTTACCAACTTGTTCTGCAGAATGCATTAAATCCTGTAATTCTTTGTGTTCAGCACAGTCAGGAATCAACATCATTTTCTGTTTAACTAGTCCCATAAGATGCCGCTGGTACGTTAACATATGAAACTGGCAATTTAAAGCCCTAATGGCCAAAGTAGCAGAAGTATATACCTTCTTAACCCATCTGTCCAAGGCTCTAGAATCTCTATCAGAAGGGGTAGGGTTTTTGGCAGCAGTAGCCTTAATGCCCTTTGGTCCTTGGGAAATGGTCTCTGTATCCGCAGTAGGATTCTTGAAGAGGAACTTTTGAGAGAGTCAGGTACTCTGCAATACCTGTCAGGTTTTCTGTTAGCTGGAGGTAAAGTGTCTGGGGAAAGGCTAGATTCCAAGAAAGCATCGTCCACAATGTCCAGAACAGGCGGGATAGCTAAAGGCCTGTGTTGAGGGAGAAGCAAGAATTTCCTAAGTCTCTTTTTGGAGTCAGAGTAATCTTGGCCTTCCCAATGGAAATGCTCCCTAAGAGTATGCAAGGTTTCACCAAAAGAAAAATCCTCTGGAGGGGAAGCAGAGGGAATGTCCTCTGCATCAGAATCCTCATAGGTAGCTATGGGCAAATACTGGTAATCAGAAGAAACGGAAATATCAGATTCCTGATCAGAAGAATCAGAAGGAAATTCAGTTCTAGGTCTCTTAGAGGGGTAAAGGCTGGCTTCCCCTAATTAAGGTAATAAGGTCTTCAGCCATTCTAAGCACTGGTTTTTTTAGGCATACGGGCCTGAGCATGCGGTTTTGGACATCGGTTTTCTAGGTGTGGGTTGAGTTTTAGGCCTGGATGAAGAATATGGCATTGGTTTAAAATGCAAGTCTGCAGGCCTGAATACACCCTCAAAAGCCGGTGCCTGCACAGCGGCTCCAGACCCATCCAAGGTAGACACATCCGCAGGTTCCATAGTCAAAGAAGCATCTAGCGGCATACCGGACTCCGAATGGGTCTCAGTAGAGGCCTGCGAATCTGAAGTAGCGGGTATCAGGGGCTGCAAAAGTGCCTCTGTGAGTACTGGCGACTAGCTTAACGGAAGCGTCGTCGGCAGTTTTGGACCTATGCTGTGCTATGCTGCTCTGTTTTTATCCTTATGTTTTTTTCGGAATATCAGTAGTCGGATGTCTTACCTAAGCCATTTCTGGATAGTTATACAGAGTACCAAAAATAACTTGCTGCAAATATGGACAGACGATGAATAGTTCGGGGGTTGAACAAGGCACAAAACCGACAGCGAGGGATGTCGTGGTCTGGGCCTAAGCAAGGAATGCAGTACAAATGAAAATCTTTATGAGGTATTAGCTTTCCACAGATAATACAATTGTTAACTTTTACTGACATCGGTTAAGAGCAAGAAAAGGAATCCCCAATGGGGTACTTAGCTTTTTTGAAGACTTCGGTTCTGAAACTCGAAAACGAAAATTTGAGGGGTCTGTCAAATGGCACTTGTGAACTTGCTTCTGCTTCGGGCATCGCGCGGCAAGAAAGACTGATGTAATGGTGTCGGCTGCATGTTTTATCCCCTGACAACCTGATGTCATGGAAGTAGCAACAGCATCAGACGCAGAAATCCCAAGACTCTGGTATTCAGGCCGGCTGAGGGCTACCTGCAGGCAGGTAACCCAAATGTGAGGACTGCAACAGTGAAACACGAAGAACATCTGCAAAGTACCTTGCTAAGGTAAGGGAAAACGGCTCCTGTACTTTACAAAAAAAGCACCAAACCAGGCATGTCCAAGGGTCAGCTTCCAGTGATTTCTCCTGTCCACCTGGTGAATCTGGGCATATTGGGGCAATGCAGCAATTGCTTCATGTACACAGACAACCCTCTCCTCCTACCACCCAACACTACAACCTGTGAGAGATGCACTTACATAGCCAAACTGGAAGCAAAGCTCTCTCCACCAAAGATTGTGCTATACAGTCAAGAGGAGAAGGTTAACACCTGCACTACACCTCAAGCAACACACAACCCTTCTAAACCCATACCGCCAACACCCACACATAGCAACACTAAATCCACATATGCGGAGGCCCTCAACTGTAACCTGCCCAAGCAACAAAGACCTCCAAAGCTGAAACGCAAACAAACATCAATCACAACCAAAGTATCACATAGCTCACAACATCAGTGTGCCACCCAGCAACAGCCCCTAAGGCAAGATAACATACCTAATACTTTAGTCATAGGTGACTCCATAGTCCAGCACACTGATGTCCCACTCACCAGGCTAAACAAGGAGAGAATTACAGTCAGCTGCCTGTCTGGTGTCGGGATCCACCACATAATGCATGCACTCAAGTCACTCCACAACAAGTACAAATATGACTCTGTCATTGTCCATGTTGGAGTGAATGACTTCAGACGTACCTCCCTGGACTACATAAAGAGCGACATGGAAGAGCTCTCAGATCATGTGGCCCAGGAAGGTATGACCCTAGCCCTGAGTAGCATCCTGCCTTCTCCCAGAATGATACCACAATATAAGGACAAAATGCTTGACTTCAACAATTGGCTAAGCTTCTGGTGTCATTCCACGGGGATCCAGTATCTGTCTGCCTGGGATGACATGATCGACAGACCACGATGCTTTGCCAGAGATGTTCTGCACTGGTCGTCTCTGGGATTCAGGTTACTGGCTAAGGCTCTTGCCACCCCTATAGTGCCTTTTTTAGGCAAAGTTCAAAGGACAAAACCACCACTGTAACAGGTAATAGCATGCAAAATCTGAAGGTAATGCTACTCAATGCTGGACGTCTAAATCTCAAAATGCCCTCTCTCGAGGCACTCCTAAAAATGGAGAACATCGATATCTGTGCAGTAACCGAGACCTGGTTCGAGGCTCCAGAGAGCACCCCTGCAATACCATGCTACAACTCTTAACACACTTTTTGGCCACCAAACCAGGATCGAAACACTAAAGGTGGAGGAGTGTCCATATCCACCAAGGATATTCACACCACCAGGCTAGTTGCCCAACACAATGCATCTGAAATTCTCCAGGTGCAACTAACACTAAGTAAGAGTGCAATACAAATTGTAGCTTGCTACAGATCTCCCACCATGCCCCAAGATTCTCACTATACCTTTCTAAACATACTGGAAAATATTAAGATACAACCAACCACCATAATACTGGGTGAGTTCAACTACCCTACCATTAACTGGGAAAACTACTTGTGTACCAACACCTTTGCCCAACAGTTCTTGGAATTCATAAATTCCAACGCCCTGGATCAACTGATCCTCAGTCCCACCAGGGGCTCCAATATCATAGACCTGGTCATTACCAACATGGGAAATCGATGCTCCACACTTATGGTCATCCTCTCATTGGTCAGGTCAGAGAATAAGCTAATCACCCTTAACATCCACATCCCACCCCCCCCCCCCCAGTAAGAAAACCTCCATAAAAAACTTCTCCAAAGCCATGATCATGCTACACAAGTCAGAAGTGAAAAACTTCATGACACCCATGCAGACGGGAACTGAAAGTTCGACTGCAGAGTCCTACGCTAAGGCACTGTATGAGCAACATCCACTCATGCATGAATAGTGCCGTCCCAAATAGAACCAAGATGCTCTCCTCCAAAAAAAGGAAGTCAATCTGGTGGTCTCTGCCATAAACAAACATTATAACAAAAGGAAGAAACTGTTGCAGAAAAGTGGAAAATCCCAGGATGCAAAAAAACTCCCTCATAATTTCCTCCAAAGCTAGTTACGAAAATAAAATTGCCAAAGATTCCAAAGACAACCACAAGGCATTCTATAACTATGTCAAGAATCTAAATGGCAATGCTCAGATCTGCTCTGAGCTACAACAGAATGGCATTAAACATTCTGATC
This sequence comes from Protopterus annectens, assembly GCF_019279795.1. Classification (NCBI taxonomy): domain Eukaryota; kingdom Metazoa; phylum Chordata; order Ceratodontiformes; family Protopteridae; genus Protopterus; species Protopterus annectens. Next base: position 1,105,502,619 of record NC_056737.1, on the reverse strand, counting down.
CCAAGGATATTGCCAATATCCTGGCAGATCGATTCAGTGCCAACTTCACCCCCTAAACATCCCATCTCAATACCGGAAGCTTGCCAGATTCCGGTAATAACGGCCACACAGGTAAAAAATGCACTCTCCAAAGCTAAGAATACAGCATCCATGGGACCAGATGACATCCCAGACTGAACTGCATGAACTCCATGAACTACAAAATGAACTGGCACCTCACCTAAATGTCATGTTTAATCATACCCTCACCTCAGGCTTCGTGCCCACTGAGTGTCGCACAGCTACAGTTATCTCACTCCACAAGGGGGATCTTGGATCCTGGGAACTACCGCCCCATCAATCTGACGAGCCTGATCTGCAAGGCCATGGAATGTATCATCATGGAACTTATAAAGAAAGACATTGGCAACCTTCAAACACTGGACTCCACACAGTTTGGGTTCGTGAAGGGCCGATCTGGTCTCCTGAACCTGATTGACTTCTTCGAATCAGTCTCCAAAGCTGTGGATATGAGGGTAAGGCGGTCCACACAGCCTATCTGGACCTCGCCAAGGCCTTTGACACCATCCCCCACTCTGGAATCCTAGATAAACTTACTAAGCTGGGCATTAATCCCTACATCACTTGATGGGTTGCCAACTGGCTTACTGACAGAACCCACACTGTAAAAGTAGCCGACTCCAAATCCATCTCCAGACAAGTGACAAGTGGAGTACCTCGGGGTTCAGTCCTGGCACTGCTCTTGTTTGGCATCTACTTCTCTGAAGTACAGGCCAACACTAAGGGACTCTGGCTAACAAAGTCTGCAGATGACTGCAAACTGGGAGCCATTATTGAATCCCCAAATGATGTGGATACTCTACAAAAGAGCCTTACAGAAACAGATGCTTGGTGCCAGAACCATGGGGGCAAGTTCAATGCCTAGAAATATATAGTTATCCCCTTTGGGAAAAAACATGTACCCGTGAATTACCACATAGGTTGCAGTACACTAAACACCGAAAGTGTGATGAGAGACTTGGGGACACAGGTGGACAGTGGTCTCACCTTTGATAACCACAACAGTCAGGAAATCCTTCTATGTGGCACACTTCATCGCTAAGGGTTTTTCATCCAGAAAAAAGGAGGTCATTGTCCCACTGTACTCATCCCTCATTAGACCCATTATAGAATACAATGCCCCATTTGGTATGTACCTCTCAAGACATCTGCAACAACTGGAAAGGCTGCAAAAATACCTCACTAAAAGAATCATAGGCCTAAAGCAGATGCCCTATGCTGACTGCCTTAAAAAAACTCCAGCTGTATTCTGTCACATCGTCTACTCAGAGGCAATCTCTGTTTAACATACAAGGCCATGTCAAACCCAGAGCTGCTGGACATGCTACACTTAAAGAAATCCCCATCCCTCAGAGCCACACGCTCCAGGGATCTAAACCTTGTCATCACAATAAACAAAACATGCTGGAGGGACAGGTTCCTAACCCAGAGACTCCCCAGACTCTGGAATAGACTGCCCATACATTTCAAGCAGAGTGCCTCTTTGGCCCTCTTCAAAAGGAACCTCGATGATTGGAAGGGAGAAAGGAAATTCACCCCGAGGATCACGTCAGTCATTCTGCTAGACAGGGGTCCATGGAAGGAAATAGTGTGGGAAGAAATAGCCAGGGAATTGTTATAGCTAGGCTGGTATAGGCCCTAGGGCCAATAGCCTAGTACCAACCTATGAACTTTCTGCTACTTTATGGATATAATATTCTGTAGGACTATTGTTATTCTCCTTAAAAGCTTGCATCCAAAATCCCAGTCTCTCCTTGTTTCTTCAGATTTCCCCCTGTTTCGTCATTATCCCTTTACACTTTGAAATACAGTTTTCTGCTTGTGCTATATATAGGAGTCTTAACTGTGTAGCTCTGAAATACCCCTTCAAACTGGGCAAACCCAATCTGCTCAGTTCTACTGGGAGAATCAGCTTTTCCCCTCCCAGATAAAGTCATTCAGCTCTTTATTAACTGCTATCCACCACCTCTCCTCTAGTTGATAGAAATATGCATGACCTGTGTACAAGAATAATGGGACTAAAAACATTTTAACTGCTTGTATTTTATTATCCATACCTATATAACAAGGCTTCCATTTTCTCAGTTTTTGTAATAACTTTTGTTTAGCCTCTTCCCACATATCCTTAGCTGCCACACTAGAATAAATTTTAATCCATACTCCTAAATACTCCATTTTATCATGTCTCTTGGCTGTACTGGTTCGTTTGTTATCTGTATTTATAAGAATAAAATATCCATTAGCACTCTTCAAGAAAAATCTTGATTTTGGATGGGATACACCCCTGATCACTTCTGTGCCTCTGCTGGTCAGTGGAATAACTTTTGGGTGACAGTAACAACTGTATAAGCTTGGCATAAAGAGGTAAAGTGCTATTAAGCTGTGTTTCTAAAAGAATCTACCATCTCAAAATGTTCACCATTGAACCTCCTGGTTTTGTCAGGTATAAAATAATATCAACTGCAAATAAAGCCCGCTTTTCTCGACTACCATACCAATTATATCCTTGAATTTCTGAGTCCCTTACTTTCATAACCAAAGGTTCTAAATATAATGCAAATAATAAAGGTGAAAGAGAACACGCCTGCCTAGTTCCTCTACTCAAGCAGAAATTATCAGAGGGGACCCCTTCTACTTTAATGTTTGCCTCCAATCCCTCATATAGTCTCCTAATTAACCTTATAATTTTTTTCAAGAAATAAAAGTGTTTCCATTGCCCTGCTCAAAGTCCCAGCTTACTCGGTCAAATGCTTTTTCTCTGCAATAAGACCCACCAACAATGGCTTCCCTCTGGATCAATATTGTTCTGTTAACGTTTGCCCCCCCTGCAAAACCACACTGATCCATATCTACCATCTTTGGCATTATTTTTGCCATTCTTTTAGCCATTACACACATGAACTTTATAATCATGGTTTAGTATTGAAATGGGCCTGCATGAAGCTGGATCTGATGGATCTTTACCCTCTTTAGGTATTACAACCACCGCTTTCTTCTAGGACGTTGGTACTTCTCTCAAAATACTGTTAAACAAAACCTTCCAGATCTTTATCATTTTTTTTTTCCTCCTAGCTTCCAAACTTTCACAGGAATACCATCTATTCCTGGTGACTTTTCTGTAGATCGGTTAGACATCACTATTTTTATCCCACCTCCTCCTATCCTAACAGTAATAGAGTCTCATCTACCTCTAACCGGACATATTTAATTCTTCCATAAACATTTCCATTTGTATATTTTCTTGATTTTCATATTTTTCTGCTTTATAAAGTCTTTCACAGAATTTCCAAAATATTCTAATACCTCTCGTTACCGTCCTTGTGTCAGGTTCCTTAAGTTTGACAACAGCCCTTTCTAATTTATGTTGCCTGAATCATTGTGCTAAAAGTTTTTGCGCTCTAGTATTATCATCAAAAAAACAGTTGCTTAATAGCAACCTTTTTAAACTCATGCATATTATCGAGGTAATCCCTTATTCTTGGTCTAGCATCCTGCAGTTGATCCTCTTCTTGTTTTGTGGGATTCCCCCTATTCTGCAATACTTTTAACATTTGTCAGTCTCTCTAAATAATTCTTGTTACTTCTTAACCACAGCTCCCTTTCTTTTATTTCCGCCCTATTTTTAAACTCCACCTTAACTATATCCCACTTCCCAGCTATATTTTCAGAAGAAATGTCTATCCTAACAGGTCCTGAATAATCTCCACTACCCATTCCTTAAATTCCTCTCTTTTCAACAAATAGGTGGGAAAGCACCAATGTCTCACTTTTATTCCCTTACCCAGTGCTTTTACTTTAGCTATTACTGGAACATGATCTGAAATAGTTATTGGGGGAGTATCAAGACCTTTAATTAAATGCACATGTTCCTGTGAAATATAAATTCTGTCTGGCCTAGCCCAGTTTTTGTATCTTGGGGAATAATATGTAAATTCACTCCACTCCTGTTACTGAATTCACATCTTCCATGCCAAATATTTTCATAAATTTCTTCAAAAATCTACACTTCTTTGTTATATTCTCCCTTCTGAGGCCCCCAGACATATCTTCACTGCTGCAAATCAAATTCCAATCCCCACCTGTAATATTTCCTGCTGAAAACAGATTTCTCTTAAAATGTTCTTAAGCTCCATTATATCAGAAATGCATGCCAGTGTAATTATTCTCCCTTGCCAGTAGCCCTTTAGCACTACAGATCTGCCATTATCATCTAGTGCCCCTTGCAATTAATATAAGTAGTCGTCTTTTCTTTTGTCCCAGGTATTCTGCTGAATAGCCTCCCTGAAAACCTTTCTTTATCAAATTCACATGTTCAGGTCTTTCTAAGTGCGTCTCCTGTAACATAGCTATTTGCAGTCTACATTTTTTTAATATAGTTCACTACTTTATTTCTGTACTTATCTGTGAGGCCATTTACATTTAAAGGCATCACAAAAAGCATCATTGCATTAAAAAGTTATTATTCCCACCTTTTATGTACAGCACCTTTTTTGTTAAACATCTAGTTCCAGCTTTTACATTACATGCATACACCGTTTGGTAGGTTGAGCTTTTATACAGTTGTTTTTTTGTCATATCCATTTGAGCCTACGTCACATCTTATAAAACTGTTTTACTAAAAGCAATCAAAGGAAAAAAAGCAACCCAACACCACCCAAAAACCTATACACCTTCAAATACTGAAGTTTTACCCTCCTAATTAGAACAAAAGTCTTTAACTGGCAGCCACACTCAAACTTGAGTTAACCTAAACGCAAGATTATCCATACTAAGAGGCGTGGTGAAGGCTGGGCTTCTACTAAGTGCTGATTGGTTTTGTCTCATCTTTGCAGCTCTCCCAGATGTGAAAACTCCTGAATGTTTTCAGAGAACATAAACTACATTGGGAAAGCCCATAAATGCTTCCAGAGAACATTATCTACCTTGGGGAAACCCCTGAATGTTTTCAGAAAACAATCTTTTAGCCAAGTTTTAATTACTATTTTTCCTCAGCTAATCACTCTCCACCAGACCTTAGCTAGTTTCTGTTTACTAGATCATCTCCATGGAGACAGGAGAACCAGGCAGGCAGTTTCTCTTGATCAGACTGTTAACATGGAAACAAGACCACCTGCAGAATTGTTACTAAGCATACATGTAGTTGCTAGAAAAAAGCCTCATAATATTTGTGACACCCGTGCACCAGCCCAGCAATCAAGGAGCCTCAATCCTCACCACTTACACCAGTGAGTGGAGTCCACACTGGAAGGATAGCAAGTACACACAAAGTAAAGTGCAATTTTCCTTAAGAGCACATAGAGATCACAGTCAGTCTAGGGCTGGTTTCTCCTTTCTCTCCAGATCCCCAATAAGACTCCCCACTGGCACAGCTATATAGTGGGGTCCTTAGCCAAGGTCCCAAGCCAAGTTCTCCTAGCACACTCTCTGTCTAACCAGTGCTTTGTGCCCCTGTCCAAGTTGCTGACACACACACACACACACACACACACACACACACACACACACACACACACACACACACACACACACACACACACACTTTGAGATATAATTTATATACAACCACACAGACACTCGTGGGGAAAGCTGGCACAGGTTCAATAGCTGTGACCCTTCTGTCCAGGCTATAAGGTAGTAATCACTGCCACCAGGACCCTTATGTGTCAGCTACTAAAAAGGCCCTTACCAAAAGGTGTCCAATTATTACTGTGCAATATTATTATCCAAATGGCAAGTGTGATTGAGCAGTAAGACTTACTTGGAGTGGCTTTGTACAGTATCACTATATACATGCAATGTACTCTAGAGCTTAAATTATCTCTACACAAAACAGCTACGGTTGAAAGGTTTAAAAATATTTAATAAATAATAAAAACAAGACAATACTTCTTACTACACAGTGCTAGTCAAGAGTTCACAGATCACAGGAAAATGCTTATAATACTACAGTAGAATAGTTCTGACATCAATATAGAAAACAGCTCGTCTAAACTTACTATTTTCTGTTTCTTAAGAGAAACACAAAAGTCTAAGATTCTACTTACATACAGACAGAGCAAAGCAAGTGCTGATGAGTGGTCAGCTCTGAAGACAAATCCAAAATGCTCTCTCTGAGAAAGTCCTTTAAATTGATAATATATCCTGCTGACTCATTTTAAATAACATCATTCTTAACAATTCACTGGTTTCCCAGGCTAATTTACATTGCTTTGATCTTGCACCTGGTCAGGAAACCACAGTAATTAAAGACATTATATATATATATATATATATATATATATATATATATATATATATATATATATATATATATATATATATATATATATAAAATCTAGCAATTAACTCTGGTCTCAAAACAACAGAAAGAATCTGCTGGTTCAGACATCACGGCTCCAAGTTTGAGATCAAGCAGTCATACAAGGCTTACTTATCAGCTTTCTTCCAGCAGAGTGCACTGTTACATTTTTGACATTCAACATTTAACAACATTTTCTTCCATTTAAGAGGAAAAGCCTGTGGCTTATATTAATATTTACAAATGACAGAATTATCTACAAAATTCTATCTGGCTAGGTTGGCAGCCTTCACAAACCTTCACAGATCCCCCCCCCCAGAGAACTCAAGCTAGTTTTTCAAGTGACCCTTGAGAAACGTTGCTCGAGAGGGTTAGGTCTGAGTATACCTTACTCCATTCCCTGTCTTGAAAGCCCATCTGAGTTGGCAATGCTACTCCCACTGCGGTACTGCACTGACATATCATATGCTTGCAACCCTAAGCTCCATCTTAGCAACTTGACATTTTGCTGGCTGGCTCTGTTTAACCATGTTAGAGGATTGTGATCTGTCACTACAGTGAAATTTCTTTCATAAACATAAGGCTGAAGTTTCTGCAGTGCCCACACTATGGCTAAACATTCCTTTTCTACAGCTGCATAGGATTCCTCCCTGGGTTGGATGCTATGACTGAGATAAACCACTGGGTGCTCTTCTCCCTCTGAAGAAATCTGGCTAAGTACAGCCCCCACCCCATGGTCCGAAGCATCCACCTGCACACCAAATCTTTTGCTGTAATCTGGACTGGCTAACACAGGGGGTCCTCCCAAAGCTTCTTTAAGCTTCTGGAATACCTGCTCACATGCTGGGGTCCACACTACCATATCTGGCCTGTTCCTCCTTGTCAGGCCTGTGAGGGGAGCAGCTATGGTACTATAACTGTGGACAAACTTTCTGTAGTACCCTACTCCCCTTAAGAATGCCCACACCTGCTTTTTGGTAACAGGTGCAGGCCATGCCTGAATGGCTTCCACTTTGGCAGGTTCTGGCCTGATAGTACCACTCCCCACTCTCTGTCCCAGGTAGGAGACCTCTGCCATACCCACCTGACATTTGCTGGGCTTAATGATCAACCTCGTCCTCTGTAGTCTGCCCAGCACCTCCCCATGTTGAAGGTGCTCTTGCCAGGAATGGCTGTAAATGGCAATATCATCTAGGTAAGCAAGGACAAACCCTCCTGCTAGGATATGATCTACCAGCCTCTGGAAAGTTGCTGGGGCATTTTTCATCCCAAAAGGCATCTTTGTGAACTCGTACAAGCCAAAAAGAGTCACAAAGGCTGACTTCTCTCTAGCACTGGGAGTCAAGGGCACCTGCCAGTAACTGTTGGTAAGATCAATGGTAGTAAGATACTTAGCCCCACCCAGCTGCTCTAGGGCCTCAACTGTCCTAGGCATGGGGTAAGCATCTGACTCTGTGTGACTATTCACTTTTCCTGTAGTCCACACAGAACCTGATGCTGCCATCTTTCTTTGGCACCAGCACCACTGGGGAGGCCCAGGGACTGTTTGACTTTAATTACCCCTAGTTCCAACATTTCCTGTATCTCCTCCCTCAGAGTCTGTTTGACTCTCTCAGGCACTCTATAAGGGGCCTGCCTAATAGGCCTTTGGGGTCCTGTATCCACCTGGTGGTGCACCCTGGTTTCCCAGTGAACATGTCCCCAAACTCCTGTAACACTGCTCGAATTTCTCAAACCTGGGTAGGAAGTAGCTGGTGGGACATTGCTACCCCCTCCACTGAGGTGTCAGTCCAAGCCTCACTGAGGACATCTGTCACCAGATCTTCCTTACAGTCCTCCTGCAATTCGCTGCAAATGCTCAGCACAAGGGCCTCCCTATCATGGTAAGGTTTCATCATGTTAACATGGTACAATTTGTGCCTCTGCCTCCTGCCTAGCAGTTCTACCATGTAGTTAACATCACTTACCTTTCTCACCACCTTCTAGGATCCCTCCCAAGCTGCTTGCAGCTGGTTTTGTCTGACAGGAATGAGAACCATTACCTGCTGCCCTACAGCATACTCTCTAGCGCGAGACTTCCTGTCATACCATACCTTTTTCTGTTGTTGGGCTTCTGACAGGTTCTCATGGGCCAAGCCCATGAGTTCCCTGAGCCTTGTCCTGAGTTTTAGGACATATGCCGCAATAGACTCCTTTTGAGATTCACACTAGTCTTCCCACTCATCACAAAATAAATCTAGAGGTCCTCTCACCCTATACCCATACAGCAAGTCAAAGGGTGAAAAAAGTGCAGTTGTGTACACTTACCATAAATGTAGATGTTCAAGTGTATTCACTGTTGCAGTAATCACCTGTGGGGTTATCCCTGCTGTGGTAGCCCTTGGCCGGCCCATTACCAGAGTCTATGTTTTTCTGCGTCGGCTGCTGTCACTTGCTGCCTGACGTCAGGTCGTCAGTGCTATAAAGGAAGGTGGCCGATGCCATTACATCAGTTTTTCTTGCTCTAACCAGTCAGAGGCCCAAGTAAATATGGTAAAGTGGTCCTGGTGGCTAAAAGCCACCATTAGAAACTTATGTCTCCCTAAGGAAAGATGATACAAGGGGGAAGGAGGATGGGAAACTAACTGCAACAGTGAATACACTACATTTATGTTAAGTGTACACCACTGTATTATGTTCATGCTTCACTGCTGCAGTCATCACCTGTGGGAGGATTCCCAAAGCTGAGGAGAGGGGTGGGAGGATTAGTAAGAGACATCCGAAAGGGTCAGCATGCCCTGAAGAACTACAGAGGCAAACCCTGCCCTAGTCTTAGAAAAAAAGAGGTAGGTGGTAATGCTTTTAAAAGGTATGGACAGAAGTTCATTTGTCAGCTTCCAGGATGTCCCTGGTGGGAACTCCTCTGAGGAATGCTGTGGAAGTGGAGGCTGCCCTTGTGGAATGGGTTCGAACAGACTTGGGGGGGGGGGGTCCCATGCAATCTGCAGCAGAAATGGATACAGTGCGATATCCATTTGGAAATGGGCTTCCCCTCCACCCCTGGGACAAAGCTGACAAGTAGTTGGTCTGCTTTCCTGAAGGGTTTGGTATGGTCCAGATAGTATCTGAGCTGTCTGTGCATGTCTAGTGAGTGCAGAAGTCTTTCCCCCTTGTTTTGAGGGTTAGGAAAAAGGAAGTCAGATGTATGGCCTTATTGAGTGTTACATTAGATACCACCTTGGGCATAAATGAGAGATTAGTAATCAGGCAGAACTTGTCTGCATGAAAGATGATGAAGGGCTGAATGGCCATCAGAGCCTGAAGTTCTGAAACCCTTCTAGCTGAGGTGATAGCTAGGAGGAAAGCAATCTTCCATGAGAGGTATCTTAGTTCTGCTGAAGCAGGAGGTTTGAAGGGTGGTAAAGTTAGTTTTTCCTAAACATAATTCAGGTCCCAGCCTGGAGTGGGTGGCCTTCTTGGAAGTCTGATATTAGAAGCCCCTCTGAGGAATTGTTTAATCAAAGGATGGGAGAACAGGAGGCGTTCTGTATCAAAATGAGCTGAAATGGCTGAGGCATGGATTTTAATAGAGAAGGAGAGGCCACTATTATGTAGTTCTGCTAGGTAGTCCAGGATAAGAGGGGTGGAAGGTAGTGAGGTATTGCCCCCCTTGGAATGGCTCCAGGAGCAGAATCTTTTCCATTTTCCTGCGTAAGATTTTTTGGTGCTGGCCCTTCTGGCCTCTGTGATGATGTCTAGGACATGTTTGCTTAACAGGGGGGGGGGCTTGTTTGCCTTTGGAGTATTAGCCATGCTGATAGTTTGAGAGTCTGCAAGCCTGGGTGCAGCATCCTCCCTCCACCTGAGTTAAGAGGTCTGAGATCAGGGGAAGCTGCCTGGGAGGCTGTAATTCAGGCTGTGCAGTAAGGGGTACCAATGTTGTCTGGGCCAATTTGGAACAATGAGGATGGCCTTTGGTCTCTCATCCCTTATTTTGATCAGTACCTTGGGAATAAGAGGTAGAGGAGGGAATGCATACACAAAGAGCGTGTTCCAGGGGAAGGTCAAGGCATCCACCTTCCATGCTAAGTGGCGATACTCCCTGGTACAGAATTTTTTCAGCTGATTGAGATGCGAAGCAAAGAGATCCATCTCCGAAGACCCCCATGCCGGAGTGATTTGTAAAAAGATTTTTCTGTGAAGCTGCCATTCGTGGGGGTCCAGTAAGTTTCTGCTTAAGTGGTCTGCCAAGGTGTTGTTGATCCCTGGTAGGTATTGGGCTATCAGGTGTAGTCCCATGGAAGAGGAGGTCAGCCAGAGGTTCATGGCTAGCCCTCAGAGAGAGTAAGATTGGGTCCCTCCCGGTTTGTTGATGTACCACATTACTATGGTGGTGTCTGTTTTGATAAGGAGAAACCCTGGCCTGAAATGGAGTTTGAAGGATGTCAGAGCCTTTTGTACTGCCATCATTTCCTTCTGGTTGATATGTAAGGGAAGGTGCTGGGCATCCCAAATACCTTCGGTGCACCTGCCTTCTAGGTGAGCGCCCCAAGCTATGTTTGAGGCATCAGTGGTAATGGTCTGCCCGGATGGGCGAAGGGTGAAGGAAAGACCCCTTGTTCTGGGCACAGGCCCCTGCCCACCAGAGAAATTCGGCCCTTATACAGGAGAACAGAGGTAGAGAGGTCTCTAGAGGTTGAGACTGCTAACACCAAAAAGTTCTTTAGGTACCACTGAAATTATTTCATGTGAAGTTTGGCCCGAGGAATTAGAAGGATGCAAGATGCCATGTACTCCAAGGCTTGCAGGAACTTCCTCACAGTGACGGGACTTCTGGAAGCCAGCTGGGTAAAATAGAGAGGCAGGAAGCTCTGCTTTTCTGGGGATAGGAAGGCCATTTGGGATGCTGTGTCCAGCAGTGCTCCCAAGAAAATGATCTTCCAGGAGGGTGTTTGCCTTGATTGCTACTCACTGATGATGTACCCTAAGGAGGTTACGAGGGTTTTGACAAAGAGGAGGTCCTTGAGGAGCTTTTCTATGCAATCTGCTTGAATGAGGCAGTCATCCAGATAAGGGTAAATTTGTATATTTTTCTGTCTGCAAAAGGCTATGGCTGGGGCTAAGCATTTGGTGAATACCCTGGGTGCAGTAGATAAGCCAAAGGGTAGCGCAGAGAACTGAAAGTGTTGTGAGCCTGCTCTGAAGTGAAGGAATTTCCTGCAGGATTCCCTTATGGGGATGTGGAGGAAGGCATCTTTTAGATCTAGGGTAACTAACCAGGCATTTTTTGTCAGCATAGGCAGCAGCTGCTGCAAAGTTAGCATTTTGAATGTGGGGACCACCAGGAAGGTGTTCAGAATGGATAAATCCAGGATGGGGCGTCAATTGCCCTCTTTTCTGGGAACAAGGAATAGTCTGGAATAAAAGCCTTTGTCTGTTTGATCTGAGGGACATGTTCTACTGCCCCCTTGGGATACGAGTTTGGACTTGTTCCAATGCCTCTGCCCACTGATTTGGAGGCAAGTCTGGGTACCCTCTTGGAACTGGGAGTCCGTTGAAGGAGAATTTCTAAGACTCATTGGTCCTTGGTTACAGAAAGCCAGTTTTTTTTGCAGAGGGACAGCCTTCCTCCTAGTTTTTGCTGAGTGAAAAAGGGGCAGGGGGAGAGGGAGTCATTGAGAGTTTTTGCCATAGAAGGATGACTTCGAACTCCCTGCCTTTGGAGTGGAAGTGGTCCACGGTTTGGTTCTCTGCTGTCCCTGAGATAGTAGTCTGGGTGGTCTGTCCCTGCGGGGCTTACCTTGCCCCCGTCTGCTATTTGCAGGAAAGGACCAGTGTTTTGAGGGAAAATTCCTGCTGAACCTAGAGGTTGTACCTGAAGAAAATCTTTTACTGTTTGCATAGATTTTGCTTCGTCTTCCATCTTTTTAAGCACTTCTGCTTTTACTCCAAACAAGCGGTCCTTATCCAAGGGTGCATCAAGTAATTTAGATTTGACATGATCAGGGAGAGATTGTTCCTTCAACCATACATGTCTCCTAATGACAGATCCCGACACTGCTGCCCTGCTTGAGGTTTCCAGTGCATCATATCTACAGTGCAATGAGTGTTTAGCCATTTGACAAGTAGAGAGTGCAGTAAATCTGCTAACTTTTGAATTGGCACAGTCAGGAAAGGTTTATATCTTTTGTTTTAATCGTTCCAAAGTGTGTAGTTGACATTTTAACATGTGGAACTGACAGTTGAGTGCTCCGATAGCCAAGGTTGCAAAGGGGTGTACTTTTTTACCCCATCTGTCCAGAGCTCTGGAGTCCTTGTCAGAAGGAATAGGATTCGAATCAGAATTAGCCTTAGCTCCTTTTGGTCCCATGTAATGACCTCCGTGTCTGCAGCACGATTTCTGTGTATTTGTGAGAATCCGGTACTCTAATTCCGGTCAGGTTTTCTGGGAGCAGGTAGGAGAATGTCAGGAGTTACGCTGGATTCATGGAAGACATCAATCACCACCTCTAAGATTGGAGGGATGGCCAAGGGTCTGTGCTGGGGCAGATCTAGAAACTCTCTCAGCCTTTTCTTAGACTGAGGGAAGTCCTGGGATTCCTAGTGGAAATGTTCCCCGAGGGTGTGAAGGGTTTCCCCAAAAGAAAGCTCTTCTTGTGAGAAGGAATGGATTGCTCTGCCTCTGAATCCTCATAAGCAGTCAGAGATTGTTGCTCCTCTTCAAAATCTGAATAATCAGACTCCTCAGAATCCTGTTCTGTCAGTATTTTTGAAAAAAGGTCTTTTCCTTTTAGAAGTTGTGGCCCGACTACTCCTGATAAGGATGATAAGCTCCGCCGCCATTTTAAGCATTTGAGCTTGGGGTAGTGGAGCAGGAGTAAAATGGTGGCTAGAGGTAGTTTTCCTAAGAGTGGCCTTGCCTCTAGGCCTAAGAGTATCCATCAGTCTGAGAGAAACTGTAGTCTGAGGAGAAGACGTTTTTTCTCTAGATTCGGTAGTGCAAAAAACCTCCTTGGAAGCTGGTGCCCACGCCGCGGCTCCGGACCCAACCAAAGGCTCAGAAGACAAAGAAGATTTCTGCGACATAACGGACTCCAAAAGGGTCTCAGTAGAGGCCTCAGAAGGTATGGAACCGGGCATCAGGGGATGCAAATGTGCCTCACTGAATTCCAGAGAACTGATGACTTTCTTAATGGAAGAGTCACCGGAAGGCTTAGCCTTGTGTCGTTTGTCCTATCTTTATCCTTACTTTTTTCAAAATGTCTACGGATTGTTGGCTGACTGACGCCATTTTGGAATGCGAAGACGGAAGACGAAAATACCTGGCTACAATATGAGCTCTACGACAAATGGTTCTCGCGTTAAAGAGGGCATAGAACCAGCAACAGGGGATGTCATGGTCTGGGTCTAAACAAGTGACGGAGTATGACTGAAGTCTCTGTGTGGTATTTGCTTTCCACAGGTAAGATAATTGTTAACTTTTTCGGACAACGGTTAGATGCAAGAAAAAAGGATCACCAATGGGGTACTTAGCTTTAGATGTTTTCAGCTGTAATTCAAACTCTGGTAGTGACTGACCGGCACACTTGCGAACTGCTTCTGCTACAGGTTCCACGGCAAGAAAGACTGATGTAATGACATCGGCTGTCTTCCTCTTCCTTTATAGCACTGACGATCTGGCATCAGGCAGCAAGCAAAAGCAGCCAACACAGAAAAGCATTGATTCTGGTATTCAGGCTGGCCGAGGGCTACCACAAGCAAGGATAACCCCACAGGTGATGACTGCAACAGTAAAACACAAAGAACATCCTGTGGATTCCTGGGGAAACCCTCTGTAAGCAAACAGATGGGGCAAATATTTTTCCCATTCCCTCAAACTGGTCTCAAATGCCCATACATTGGACTTGATTGTAGAGTTTAACCTCTCAACAAAACTATTAGTCTGGGGATGGTAGGGGTGGTCTTCAGGTGCTTCACCAGCAGTACTTCCACAGACAAGCCAGCAGGTCTGACATGAAATTGGCACCTCTGTCAGTATTTCTTTTGGGAAACCTACCCTGCTGAAAATCTCTAACAAAGCAATTGCCACCTTTTCTGCCTGAACGGAGGACAAAGCCACTGCCTCAGGGTATATTGTAGCATAATCTACCACCACTAGGATATACTTTTTCCTTGTGGAACTTGGGGTACTCAGAGGCCCCACAATTTTCATAGCTACCCTCTGAAATGGCTCCTCAATTACAGGCAAAGGCATCAAAGGAGCTCTCACCTTGTCTCCTGCCTTGCCTACTTTTTGGCAATGCTCACAGGTCCTGCAGTACCCTGGCACATCTGTGGAAATTCCAGGCCAATAGAAATTCTGCATAATATGTCTCTTTGTATGTTTTATGCCCATATAACCTGCAAAAGGAATATCATGGGCTATGGCTGGAAGCACCAGACGGTAGGCTCTAGGCACTACCAACTGCTGTATCCTCTCAACTTCTAGCCCTCCCTCAGGGGTCCGCTCCCTATACAGTAACCCTTTTTGTCCCAGTTCCCTTGGGAATCAGGTGACTCACTACCTAGGAAAGCACAAAACGGTGAAACCAGAAGAGCCACGAAGCAACACCAACCATAAAACCAAACTGTTTATTGAGTGCTTTTGTCAGCAACATCAGCTGACTTCTTCAGAATATTTTCACCATATAGTCATTGTAACATTTAAAGTAAAAACTGATCACATGTCAGTAACAGGACTGGACTCACTAGCTACCTGCCTCAGGCCTTGTAATGTAGGGTCTGACAGCTGAGCCTGTCTCAACTCTCTCTTTGTAACTGTTCCCAGCATCCTTTCCACAGGAAGTCTGGCATCCTCTGAGACAGTGGCGCCTCACTGTCAGCCTGGGTACTACTACTCACCTCTATCTTTGCAGTCACTCTGTCCAAGGGAACATCAATATCCACAAGCAGCTGTGGCTCACCTTCAGTCTCACTGTTACAGGGTAGCTCCCTCCCTGAAGTAACTACCTCACCAGTCCCAGCTGCAAGTATGCAGTCTGTCTGGGTGTCCCCCAGGCTATCAGACTCACCTGCTTGTCTCCAAGCCTGACTGTGAGTTAACTACACAAGCACATGGTACAGCACTATCAAAATCATTCCCTATCAGGACATCTGCAGGGTTATCCTCAAACACACCTACTTGCTGGCTTCCTTTTTCACCCTCCCAGTCAAGGTGAACCCTAGCCAAAGGTATTTGGAATGGGATCTCTCCTAAAGCTCAGGACTCCAGTAAATTGCCCAGGCAAGTAGTGCTCCTCTGCAACCATTGCAGGCTTCACAATGGTTATGTCAGAGGCTGTCTCTCTCTTAGCAATGGCCTCTTTGCCATTCACTACGATAGGATACAACCTCTTGTGGTAGTTTGGTACCCTTGTTGTCTCAAGACAACCTACTGTTGGTACTTTGCTTTTCCTGCTTACGGTCTCTCTCACTTTTTTGTTCCCCACCTTGCCTCCATAGACATCTGTATGCCACATCGCCCCACTGGTTGCATTAAAAACATTTAACCCTTTCACTGCCACCAGGACCCTTACTTATCAGCTACTACAAAGGCCCTTACCAAAGGGTGTCCGATTATTACTGTGCAATATTATTATCCAAATGGTAAGTGTGACTGAGCAGCAGGACTTACTTGGAGTGGCTTTGTACAGTATCACTATATACATAGGTTCATAGGTTCACACTAGGCTATCTGCCCTAGGGCATTTATAAGCCTAGCCAGAGTGTGTTTGGCTTTCACCACCCATTTTAAATTAATTTTGCTATGCCCTTTTTTGAGGTTAGTATACTGTGCCTCTGTCTAACAGTGACACAGAAGTGATACCCGGGGTAAACCCATGATCTACCATCCACTCATCAAGATTCTTCTTGAAGAGAGTCAATCAGGGACTCTGCCTAACCTGGACTGGGATTTTATTCCAGAGTGAAGGGAGCCTCTGGGTTATGAATCTGTCCCTCCAGCATGTCCTATTTATTTCAGTGCTGAGGTTCAAGTCTCTCGAGCGCGTAGCTCGATGGGATTTGGATTTTCTGAGGTGCAGCATGTCCATTAATTCTGGGTTGGACATGGCTTTATACGTCAGGCACAGATCGCCTCTGAGCAGGTGGTATTGCCACTGAGTAGAGCTGGAGTTTCTTTAACCGGGCAGCATATGGCATCTGTTTGAGCCCTTGGTGAGGTACTTTTGGGGTCTTTCCAGTTGCTGCAGGTGTCTGGTAAGGTACATCCCAAAAGGGCATTGCACTCAATTATGGGCCTCACGGGGGATGAGTAAAGAGCCACGATGACCTCCCCTGATCTAGATGCGAATCACTTCATGATTAGGTGGGCTATATAAAATGTTTTTCTAACCACTTTGGCCACATGGTTGTCAAATGAGAGATTGCTATCAACTTGGGTCCCCAGGTCCCTAATTACTTCTTCTGTACTTAATGGATTACCACCTATGTGGTAATTTGTGGGCACTTTGATTTTGCCAAAGAGGATGACTATACACTTTTTGGCGTTCAGCTTGAGGCCATGGCTCTGGCACCAGTTGTCTGTTTCTATGAGGCCCTTTTGGAGGATGCTTGTGTTGGCTGGACAGTCGATTATGGCGCCCAGTTTGCAGTCATCTGCGAACTTGGTCAGCCACAGTCCTTCCGTGTTGGCCTGTACCTCCGAGAAATATATACCGAACAAGAGAGGTCCCAGGACTGAGCCTTGTGGGATGCCACTTGTAACTGGTTTGGAGTCTGACATGGCTCCAGCAATTCTAACCATGTGGGTTCTGTCCTTGAGCCAGTTTGCAACCCAGCTAGTGACATAGGGGTTTATATTTAAGCTGGTGAGCTTATCTATAATGCCCGAGTGGGGTATTGTATCGAAGGCTTTTGCGAGGTCCAGGTAGGCTGTGTGGACCACCTTCCCCTCGTCAATGGCCTTGGTGACTGTTTCAAAGAAATCGACCAGGTTTTAAGAGGCAGGATCTGCCCTTAAAGCCGAACTGGGTAGGATCCAGTGTCTGTAGGTCCCCAATATCTTTATTTATGAGGTCCATGATGATCCTTTCCATAGCTTTGCAGACCAAGCTAGTCAGGCTTATGGGGCGATAGTTTCTAGGATCCATTGAGGCACCACCTTTGTGGAGAGGGACCACTGTTGCTGTACGCCACTCTTTGGGTACATATCCTGTAGTAAGGCTGAGATAGTTTTATGTTTGGGTTAGCTCTTCTTGGAGTTAATGTAGGACACAGGCCGGGACACCGTCTGGTCCCATTGATGCTGTGTTTTTTGCTTTGGAGAGGGCGGCTCTTACCGGAGCATCTGAGATGTCAGGGGGGCAGTACTTCGATGTATTTTTTTGTCATTTTGGACTAATTCTGAGCATATCTGGGAATTCCCACCCAGGTCCCTAACATAACTAAAGAAAGCCTTGTGATTATCCTTAGTGTCCTGTGCAATTTTTCTCTCGAAGCTGGCCTTAGACGATTTTATGAGTGCCCGTAGTTTTTTGCTAATACTGATCAGAGATGTCTTCCCTTTTTGGGATTTTGCTCCATCATGTAGTAGCTTCCTCCTTCTATTGTATAGTTTGTTTATGGCTGGGGTCCACCAGACAGGACGTCTGCCTTTGGAGGATTGGGTCTTGGTTTTATTTGGGATCGCATGATCCATGCATTTCTGAAGGTGTTCATAGAATGTGTTTATAAAGGATTCTGTGGTCTGGGCCGTATTTTCCACAGGTTTGGAGGCTTTGAAGGATTCCACCTCGGTTTTGAGGAGTGTGAAATTTGCTTTAGAGAAGTTTTTCACTGTGGTTTTCTGGGCAGGGGGTGGGGTCGGGATGTGAATATCCAGTGAGATTAGTTTATGGTCTGATCTTACCAGTGAGGGATACACTTCTGGTCTGGATCATAGAGTTCCCATGTTGGTGATGATTAGGTCCAGTATGTTTTCCCCTCTTGTGGGAGTGGTAACGAGTTGTTCCATAGCATTTGAGTTTATAAATTCTAGGAACCTTTGGGCTAGGGTGTTGGAGCTAGAGTAATGCTCCCAGTCTATGTTTGGGTAGTTGAAGCCATCCAATATAATGGTGTGTGGAGAGACCTTCATATTTTCCAATGTTCTCAGGAAGGCAGAGTGGGGTTCCTGGGTTTGGGAGGGTGGTCTGTAGCAGGCTATAAACTGGAAGGCAGTTTTACCCACTGTTAGTTGCACATGGATAGTCTCTGATTTGCAATGTACTCCAGAGCTTAAATTATCTCTACACAAAACAGCCACAGTTGAAAGGTTTAAAACATTTAATAATAATAAATAAAACACAAGACAATAGTTCTTACACAGTATTAGTCAAGAGTTCAGGAATCCCATGAAAATGCTTAAAATAATACACATCAATATAGAAAACAACTCGTCTAAACTTACTATTTTGTATTTCTTAAGAGGAACACTAAAGTCTACGATACTACTTACACACAGACAGAGCAAAGCAAGTGCTGGTGAGTGGTCAGTTCTTAAGACAAATCCAAAATGCTCTGTCTCTGAGAAAGTCCTTTAAATTGGTAATACATCCTGCTGACTCATTTTAGATTACATCATTCTTAACAATTCGCTGGTTTCCCAGGCTAACAGAAACTCTACATTTACATTGCTTTGATCTTGCACCTGGTCAAGAAATCACAATAATTAAAGACATTATATACGTAAAATCTAGCAATTAACTATGGTCTCAAAACAATAGAAAAAATCTGCTGGTTCAGACATCACGGCTCTGAGTTAGAGATCAAGCAGTCATACAAGACGTGACTTAGCTTTTTTCCAGCAGAAAGCACTGTTTGTTACATTTTTGACATTCAACATTTAACACCATTTTCTTCCATTTAAGAGAACAAGCTTGTGGCTTACATTAATCTTTACAAATGATGGAATTATCTACAAAATTCTATCTGGCTAGGCTGGCAGCTTTCACATATTTTCACAATATTTAATGTTCTTTTTCATTTACTTGCTCATTAAAACTGGTTACTAAATCTAAGGTCTTTAATCCAGTCATCCCCCCATGCGAGTATGAGAACAAGCACATTCATTTTTCTTTCATTATGCTTTTTTTTTTATTGCAGTGCCTACATTTCTTAATACTGAACAAGAAGACAGAGAGGAAGAGAGAAAGAAAATAAAAAAAAAAGTAGCACCTGTTTACAATCCCCATTACTCTTAAAAATAATACACTTAAAATAACTGAAAAAAACTTTACATTATAGCATGTAAGGAAAACCACATGCCACAACATTAGTACTATTTAAGAAAAACAGTCTTTACTTACAGTTAACTTTCTCCCTCCTCTTCCCCTCTCCAAAGCACTTTTTGGAACATTAATGACATGAAGTAGGACATATGCTTTTGAGTTCCCCACAAGTCCAACAAATTCTGAAAAAGTCCAATATTTCCAGATTTTCTTGTTCTGACATATTTCACAAATTATTGCATTGTAATCGCATATTAAGTTACTGGTTTTATTACTGTACATCTCTGAAATCCTGTCTGCTTCATTTCCAACATACCCTTGATTTTTCTAGTCACCTCTTGTGCTCCCTTCCATCTCTAACATTTTGCTGAAATTTTTGAAAAGGCTTCACAGGTACAGTCCCTCTGTGGTCTTTATTACCAGAAGAACAAGAAGCAGAATCTCCTGTTTCACAGCTTACTTTTTGTCAGACAAACCTTTGTATTTCCTCCTTAGCATGTACTTTTTTTTTTCCAATAAACATCTTTATTAACAGGCAATCTTACATTTATATAAATGAAAAACAAACACGGACACCACTTTAGTTACAAACATTATACATCACTTCTAAATTACATATCACTTCTAATCTCTCCAGTCATCATCAGTTAAGCATTATATGGCTCATTCAAATCTTGCCTCTTAAACCTCATTCCTTCTCTGCATGCATTGTTCCCACAACTCCCATTTTCTTCCTATGCAATTTGCTCCTTCCCTTTTCTAAAGATCCCAAATTCAGTTGTTTTATCTCTGTTACTATATATTCACTACTTCTAGTAAAGTTGGAATAGACTTGGATTTCCATTTTCTAGTAATTGCTTTTTTGGCAGCCACCATAAGTAGAGTCAGCAAGGCTTTTACTATGTCTGGGCAATTCTGATTTTGTACCATAGGTAAAAAAAAAAAAAAAAATCATCTCCTCAGTCAATCCAATCTGCTCACCCAGCTTCTCAGACATTGTGGTCTGCAGGGAATCCCCAAGTCTGTCAGCTCATTGAACTCCCAAAATATGTTCCCAGCCACCTTTCTTACTCATCACACCTCCAACTTTTGTTATCCACCTGAGAAAACATTGCATATTTGGGAGATTTAAATATATCCCCCCCCATTTTCTCTTCGTGAATTGTGTATCCAAACTCCCTTCCCAATTATTTCTAAGCTCTTCTGATTGAGTCTTAATAAATATCATGGAATATTTTATATACGCTACTAATTATTAATTTTTTTAATGGCAGATTCTGTTCTAGACTATTAAAAATGCTACCAGTGATGCTCTTTCATTTAGGACCCCCCATTTCTTTCTCTTTGCCTATACTCAGATATCAATCCTTGATAGGGAAGGCAATCTCTAACCTGCAGTCCAAATAAATACTTGGCCTCTTCCTATTCTCTTACCTTTCCCTTTCTAGTTATTTGTTCCCAATACCTTGGTTTCTTTGGCAGTTTTCTCCAATAAATTCCAGCCTCCTCTTGCCTATTATCTCTATCCCTAACTAGAGTCATCCCTGTAGGCAGAATTTGTTTTCTCCATTCTCTTGCTGGTTTAATTCTTAGAATACTCCCTGCTATTTTATGAATATAACAAACACTCTGTATGATTTTTGTTGTTCTCATTAAGAGTCTGCATCCAAAATCCCAATCTCTCTCCATTTCTTGAGCTTTCCCACGTATCTGCATTATTTCCTTTCCACTTTTAATTACAGATTTCTGCTTGGGCTACATATAAGAGCCATAACTGTGCTGCTCTAAAATATCCCCTCAAATTTGGTAATCCTAGTCCACCTTGTTCTACTGGAAGAATCGGCGTATCCCACTTGACCCTTGCCATCTTCCCTTCCCAGATAAAATCCTTTAACTCTTTTTTAATTGCTATCCACAGTTTCTCATCTGGTTGATAAAAATATGATTGACCTGTGTACAAGACTAAAGGGACTAAAAACATTTTAATTGCTTATATCTTAGTATCCACATCCATATAACAAAGCTTCCAGTTTCTCAATGTTTGTATTATTTTATGTTTAGTCTCTTCCCACATATACTTAGCTGCTACAACAGAATCATTTCTAACCCATACTCCTAAATAGGTCCTCATAAATATGGATATTGTTGTACCAATTAGTGTGTGGATAAATTTACTGCTACTGCCTTTGTTTTAGCCTCATTCATTTTGCATCCCAAGATGATATGAAACTGTCTTAAAATGTTACACAACATTTTCTGGTTTTGTCATGTGTAAAATAATATCACCTGCAGACACAGCCAGCTTTTCCTGACTACCATACCAATTATATACTTGAATTTCTGAGACCCTTATTTTCTTTGGATTACATTTAGAACCATTAACAGAAAATACAGGGAAAAGTGGACAACCCTGCCTGGTTCCTCTACTCAAGCAGAAGTTATTAAACAGGACCCCACCCACTGAGTATGTATGAGTGATTGGAGAGGAAAAATAATCAACCTATCAGGGAAGCAAATGCTTCCATCACCTTGCTCATAAAGTCCCAGTCTACTCTGTCAAATGCTTTATCTGCATCAAGACCCACCAATGACAGTGGTATATTCTTACATTTCGCTTCCCTCTGGATCATCGATGTTCTGTTAATACTGTCAAATGTTTGCCTCCCCTCCATAAAACCACACTGATCTATCTATCAATTTTGGTATCACTTTTGCCATTATAGACAAACATGGTTTAGTATTGAAATGGGCCTGTATGAAGCTAGATCCAATGTATCTTTACCCTCTTTAGGTATTACTGTTACCACCACTTTCTTCCAGGATGCTGGTACTTCTCCTCCTCTTAAAATACTGTTAAACAAAACCTTCCAGATCTTTTATCAGTTTTTCCCTCCCAGCTTCCAAACTTCCACAGGAATACCATCTATTCCTGGGGTCTTTCCTGTAGATTGGTTATACATAGCCATTTTTATCTCTTCTCTTCCTATCCAAATGGTTAGTAATTGAGCCTCATTCTACCTCTAACCTTAGCATATTTAATTTTTCCATAAACATTTCCATTTGTACCTTTTCTTGATTTCCATATTTCTTTGCTTTGCTTTATACAAACTTTCATAAAATTTGTGAAATATTTGTAATACTTATACAGGCTCTCTCATCGTCCTTGTTATAGGCTCCCCAAGCTTGGCAACAGCCCTTTCCACCTTCTGTTGCTTGGTTCGTTGTGCTAAAAGTTTTTGTGCTCTAGAATTATCAAAACACAGTTGCTTAACAGCAATCTTTCTAAACTTGTGCATATTATCGAGGTAATCCCTTATTTTTTGGCTAGCATTCTGCAGTTGCTCCTCTTCTTTTTCCGAGAGATTATCCCTATTTTGCAATACTTTAACATCTGTCTGTCCCTCTAAATAATTATTACTTTCTTAACCATATCTCCCTTTCCTTTATTTCCACCCTAGTTTTAAAGTCCACTTTAAATTTTATCCCACTCCTTACCCATTTTTTCAGAATAAATTTCTATTTTCTCTAGTAGCTCCTGAATTAATTCCAAAACACATTCCTTAAATAACTCTCTTTTCAGCTTTTAAGTGGGAAAGTGCCAGGGTCTCATTTTTATTTCATTGCCTTGCATTTTTATTTTAGTAGTATTGACACATGATCTGAAATAGTTATTGGGTGCATTTCAAGACCTTTAATTAAATGCACATGCTCCCGTGATATACAAATTCTATCTAGCCTAGCCCAGTTTTTGTGTCTTGGAAAAGATGCAAATTCACTCCGAACTCCTAGTACTGAATTCACATCCTCCATGCCAAACATTTTCATAAATTTCATCAAAAATCTACCCTCTTTTCTTATAAATTTTCCCTTCTAGCCCACCCAGACATATCTTCACTGTTACAAAACAAATTCCAGTCTCCACTTATAAGTAACATTCCTTGCTGAAAGCGGATCATTTCTCTCATAATTTTTTAAAACTCCATTATAGCAGTTTTAGGTGGAATGTAAATGCATGCCAGTGTAATTCTCCTCCCTTGCTAGTAGCTCCTTAGTACTCTACATCTTCCATTATCTTTTCTTCCTCTTCTATCACTAATGGAGGTCCTCTTGCAATTAACACAAGTATGCCTCTCCTTAGCATGTACTTCAAAAAATTATTTTGCTCCTCCATGGAAGAATACATTGCAGACAGCAGGGTACAGCAGTTTGAATCTCACACCTGCATCTCGACATTCCCTGAACAGTGGAATAAATTTGCTCTTCTGTCTTGTGTACAATAACTAGTCATTCTCCACAAACGCTCTGCTGTCTCCCACTTTTAGTACTTTGTCCTTCTGCTGGTAGGACTGCATCCTTAATATTAAAAGTCTAGGTTGCTTTCTTATAGCCAGGTATGGAGCATACACATGATGTGCCTTTTCAACTAAACAACTCCTGCTGTGGAAAACCAGTCCAGTTGCTTATTTGTGCTTTCATAAAATTAAAACAGTCTGTTCCTTCCAGCTTCTCTGGTATTGCTGAAAATCTCAGGTTTCCCCTACATGCTCTGTCGAAACATCTTTTCCTGAGCAGTCTTATATTCAGCCAGCCTTTTCTTCATTTCAGACTCCGATTTTTGCAGCTTCATCTCATCTGAATATCTGTTTAAAGTTTCTTCCATTTTTCCCAGCCTTTTGTTGTTTGTGTTGAAGTACTCCGCCAGCATTTTGTTCACTTTAACCAGGTCTGTATGCAGTTGTCATATCTTCCTGTAGGTTATTGGAAGTCATGTCTGAAGGTTGCATTGCTTTTTGCTGAACAGCTGCAGAACTTATCCCAGTCAGTGTTGCTTCCTCACTTTTTGTAGCTGATTTTTTCCAGGTCTTCTGTAGTTCTTTATTCCTGGCATACAGGCATTGTACTTAGACAGTTACTGAAATTTACCCATTAAACATATGTTTACTGGCCTTCTCCGGTGAGTTTCTGTTTTCACACTGGCAGAGCTAGAAATAAGCTGTTACTGAATGTGCAGCCATCTTGGAAGATTGGAAATGGTAACACAGTTGAGACAACTACAATCAAAAACAAAGAAAACTGAAGTTAAGGAAGCAATGAAAAAACATAATACAGAAAAACCCTAAGGAGGGAATTCCAAGTGTAGGTAAAAGGAGCAGATAAGATTTTTGGCTAGTACCTCAACAATACTTTTTCTAGGTAGGGATGTGCCCTTGATTTAGAAACAGCAGTAGCAGATATACCAAAAGAGGGGGAAAATCCTCTTGGTCCCAAGTCATACAGACCTACTTCGATTTTGAAACGCTAATACAAAGTGTTTATCATGATTCCAGCAAAAACAATGGTAACGGCATTGCCTATAATAATGGGTCTGAATTAGTGTGGGTTTATAGAAGACAGATAATCTGTCAATATTTAACAGAACATTTTATGATTCAAAATGAAGCATTGGACAATAACATATTAATGTTATTTGGTCTGGATGGTAAGTGTTTAGACAGCGAGTTGGGAATTTATGAAGAAAGATTTTGAGGCATTTGATTTTTCCACCACTAGGATTGATTTTTCCACCAGTATGGTCACTATTAATGCTTAATATCTTGAGAGGAAATCAAGCTAGGGTGACGTGCAATAGTACACCATCTAAAGAGTTTAGCCTTATGAGATAACTAGGCAGGGGGTATCAACTTTCACCATTAATCTTAAAATGTAGTTTGATGCAAGTGGAGAAGCACTGACGAAAATAATAGCCCTTTCTACAGACAACATAGTACACAACCAATCCTTACCAATTTGCAATTTGGCAGAAGATAAACTGAAACATTTTAACAGTACAGCAGTTTATAAAGCAAGTTAAGCAAAACAAAGGCTATCATAATGAATTACTCCCCCAACACATGACAGTACAGAGCCTCCTTTTTTTCTGGGGTCATGATGAGATACTTGGAAATTTGGTTGAATGGGATGCTGAGCAAGGAACTAAAGAAACATGGAAAGAAATAACTGAAAAGATTAAAAGTACGATAAGACTATAAAATAGTTCTTTATGTATAGCAACAGTAAGATCCAAGCAATTACGATATTTTCAGTCACGCTGGTTCTTTATGCAGGTCAGGATTATACACAGAGACATCAGATAAAGGAGAGTATCAGAAAGGAAATTAAGGCCTCTCTTTTGGATAACACAAGGGAAAGAGTGCAATGGAAAAACTAATACTGATACAAGGAAAAGGGTGGTTTGATCCTTCCAGGGACAGATTTCAGAAAGGAATATAAAGAGTACAGCTGTGTAAGTAAAATTACACACAGTAGATGTCTGAATCATCACTGATGCTGTAGCCTAAGCTATATAGGTTATATCCTGCTAAGGATATAACAGCCAGACATCTTCCAAAGCTTTAAGGAAACCTTCCAGACTATTAATCAGCTTGAGCGGAGCATAATAAAAACTCAGGTTTGGGTTACAAGCCCTTCAGAGCTTTCACACCAACAAAAAGAGGGAGGCTAAAGGCCTGACAAGTGCAATACTAAGAAAATGAAAGATCACACCCTTGCATACAAAACTCAGGGGGACAGAGGGAGTGGCTACTGCGGCACTGATCATTTGAACATCTAACTTTATTTATACAAGTGTACTATGTTCATAATAAGGATCACTGCTGCAGTACTCTTGGCTATATGGGTAGATTACCATAACTTAGACTTACTGGGAGGATGCAGAAGTATGAGGGACCAGAAGCCCCTGGGAAATGGTCCTAGCAAAGTCTGTCTTAGCCCTGAAGAAGGAACATAGTTCACAGTGCTTTGTAAAACTGGTCAGGGTACCACATTGCTGCTTTCAGAATGCTTCTAGAATCAAATCCTTCCCAAAAATACACAGATGAAGCCAAGGCCCTGACAGAATAAGCTTCGACCCTGCCCCGAATGTTGCTGTGGTGGGTATAGCAAAAGGTAATGGTTAAAGATAACTATTTGGAAGTAGTCTGCTTTGACACAGGTTGTCCTTTATTCTTACTTCACAAGAAATGAAAAAATTACCAGAATTCCTGACTTTATATTTTGGAAGTCCACAGACAATTGGGGTACTAACTTCACAGAATAGAGTATCCTTTCGCCCACATTTTTAGGTCATGGAAAGACGATAAGGCGATGGATAGCTTGTCTTAAGGTAAACTCATATACCATTTTAGGCATAAAGGATTTGTTCTCTATGAAACCCTACCTTTGTGGAAAAGGAGAAAAGGGTGACTCAGCATGAAAGCATGGAATTCAGATACTAAGTACTCTGACCTCTGCTAGGAGAGTAACTGTTTTCCAAATTAAAAACCTCAAGACAGACAGTCTGATAAGCAATGGGGCAGGTTATTTTGTTTCTAAAACAAAATTAAGATCTCAAAGAAGAGACACCTGTTTCCTAGGAGGTTGTGTGTGCAACATCTCTTTCAAAAGCAAGATAACATGAGATTGCCTTGAATGAGGGGAATTCATGCTGGAATGACTGCCAACTTAACCCTGACTGAGTAGTATGAAAGGCCAGAGAATAGTACTTCACAGAAACACTGTAGAACCAGAGAAACACTAGCCGTAAATGGGTGCTGGTTCTTTTCTTGGCACCAAGAAGAAAACATTTTCCACTTACTAATATAACTGTTTTCTTGAAGGTTTTCTTGCCACACCCTCAGAAAAATGGTGCCTAAAAGGTTTTTAAGATTCTACAATCCTAGGGAGCCAGTTTTAGCTGTTTGGGGTCAGGATGCATCAAACACTCCTAGTCTTGTGTGAGCAGATGCAGCCAGTGAGGAAGCTTCCAGTAATAGCCATTTCCAAAATAAGGGAAAATGTACAGTTGTGTAAGTAAAGTTATCATAACAGTAGATATTTGAATGTTCACTGCTGCAGCTGCATTAGCTATGTGGGTTATATTCTATCAAGGATATAACAGCCAGCCACCTTTCAAAGCTTAAGTGCACCTTCCACATGTGCAAACCATCAGTCAGTTCAAGCAGAGCTGACTAAAAATTAAAGTTTGGACACCAAGCTCTTCAGAACTTTCCTGATACCGAAGCGCACTCCTCTTGCAGGCTTTCAAGAATTAGTTGTCTGCTAATGCTGTTCCATTGCCACATAAACACTTTCCCTTGAGGGGGAAAACTTCTATTTTAATCTTATTTTTAATAGAAATTGTACCTTTTCTATGAAATATGAATGCTAAAGCTAAGAGAAAGGAGTTATAATGACCGTCACATTACTTACTTTTAAACAGGAACATGTTGTTGTTGTTATTTGTCTTTCGGCTTTTCCCGGTTAGGGGTCGCCACAGCAGAACTCTGGTCTGCTAATGATTGGCAGTTAGCTTTTATGGTGTTGAGTTGCCAGCCTGACGCCAAACCTTCAACGAAGGCACGCCCATTCATCGTATGTCTTTCGAAAGCCCACTTGACCGTGGGGAGGACATGCAGACTCCACACAGAAGGCACTCCCAACCCAAGCCAAGAATCGAACAGGAGAACCTCTTGCTGTGAGGCAACACCGCTACTGCTGCACCACCGTAGCAGCACTTTTAAACAGGAACATATTTTTTTTTCATTTTTGTGGTAGAAATTAGTTAAAACTACATTTCAGAGGATAATAAGTTTTAAGGTTAAAATTAGCATGGAGGGATAGATCAAACAAATATTACAGATTGAGAAATTTTAGAATTGCTGTATGAAAATGTTTGCACATATATTTCTATATCCATACAAGACTTGAAAAAAATGTTTATACATGGGTAACAGGCATATGATGGAGATATGAAGGTTCAGGAAGAGGTTCTTGGGAGAATATATTCTGAGAATTTACAGAGTTATTTCAGTATAAAAATGACTCAAATTATGTCTCATACTTTGAAGATAAGTAAAACACCTCTATACTGAGATTAAATTAACTGGTGTAAAACAACATGTGCTGAAAAGGTGAAAGCATTGATATTTTTAGTGTTGACAGTGGCTAAGAAAGCAATAACTATAAAAATGGATATCCATAGACAAACCATTAAAGAGAGATGAAAAAAAATGATCAAAGATTTTAAATAAGAAACCTTAGTAATCAGAAACAGAACTCCATAGTAAAAAAAAACGGCTGCATGGGATTTTGTACTCAAAACTGATAATGGGGAAGACACTGGCATGGAACAAAGTTCCTAAAATGCATATCAACTTAATAAGTTAGTTAGACTAAAATTACCTAACAGATTAGACTAAGATTCAAGGTGAGAAGTCAATGTTCTATTGGTTAGGATTTACAGCATAGTAAAATAATATATAGTCACTAGTTAGCGCCTGGTCTCAAATTGTACTGGAAATGGTTAAAACACACACATTCACTGTTTTTGGTAAGGATCAATGTTAGATCAAGCCTAAGATTAAAACTGCGTAGAACAGCAGACCGTGATATTTGGATTTACATGCTTAACAATAACAAGTTATTGAAAGATAAACACTAAGTTGTATGCATTTTATAACCAATATTAAGGGAAAAACAGACTTATAATTAAATCGATGAATGAATAGTTATTAAATGTGGTTTCTCTGTAACCAATGCAGTTACAACCAACAATGATTGTTACTTTCACTATTGCCATAAAAAATGAGAAATTGCATTATTTATTTATTTATTGACATTTGTTTACCGGGTTTGTCCAACTGGGCTTGTGGCCCATTTTCAGTGGAGACCAGAGGAGAAAAGCTCCAGTAATACATTTTAAAACAAGTACAACTTTAAACAATATTGATATAATAGCAGTTATAGCAAAACAATTCACATATGTTGGATTACATGCATAAAGTTAAAGTTGCATTAAAAAGAAGCTAAGTAACAACTTTACATTGATATAGTTCAATAGGTCAACAATAAACATTTTTTTGTTTGTATAAAATTGCGCAAATGCATAGTAGACACATTGGGGAGAGAGGTGTAATGAGGTACTAAACATGGTCCTTTTGAGGGTACATAAAGGAAAGGAAGACTAGGTAGGGTCATGGCAAGGGCAGGTTCTGGAATTGAGAAAATAAGCTTTTAGTTCATTTTTAAAGTGTGAGATGTAGGAGATTGAACGCAAGTCAAGGGGAAGTTTGTTCCAAGCATGGGCAAGGGAGTGTTTGTAGGAGTAGTTTGCCTACTGACCTTTTTGGGTGGTAGATATCAAGTAATTCTTGGTTAGAAGTATGGAGGGTCCGGGATGGGATGTAGATGGAGACTAAGGAAGATAGAGATGGACAGAAGGAGGGTTTATAAAAAAAGGAAGTGTAGCATATGAAATTGATAAGATAGCAGAAACTGGGGAAGTTCAAGCCATCGAAGAGAGTTTAAAGAAATGCAGTGGTGTGACTTGTATGGGGAGTTAGTAATGAATCTGGCTATTTTATGGTAAGTCTGTTGAAGTTTGTTTAGAGTGGAGGCCTGGATATTGGTAAGAACTGGGGTGGCGTATAAGAGGGAGGGGAGGAGGAGTGCCTGGCCCAGGGTAAGTCTAGATTCAGGGGTTAGGAAGTTTTTGTTCCGATATAGCAGACCCTAGTTTCTGGTTTGTTTTTTTTATACATTGGAGTATGTGTAGGTTGAAGTGGAGTTTGTCATTGATAATGACCCCTAGGAGTTGTGTGGGTGTCAGGTTGGATGTTTGTATTGTTAGAAGATGTAATAAAAAAGGAGGCTTTGTGATGAGAAAGAAAACGGGGAAGGAAAAGTAGGAGTTCTTTTTGGGATTTAGGATCAGTAGGTTGTGAGAGAGCCATTGTTCAGTGGATAGTAGGGCATGTTGGGTCAGGGAGTGTATTTCAGGAACGTTATTTGAGATGGATACAAGTGTGGAGTCGT
This sequence comes from Protopterus annectens, assembly GCF_019279795.1. NCBI lineage: Eukaryota > Metazoa > Chordata > Ceratodontiformes > Protopteridae > Protopterus > Protopterus annectens. The sequence continues at coordinate 1,105,472,163 of NC_056737.1, read as the reverse complement.
CGGCACACTGAATAAGGGAGGATTCTTTGCATGAGGTGTAAAAGATCATTGGTGAAGATGTTAAACAAAAGGGGTCCCAAGATGGAGCCTTGGGGAACACCAGTGGAGATGGGAAGGAAAGGTGAGGAGGAGGTGAGCCATTTGACAGACTGTTCCCTACCAGATAGGTAACTATTAAACCAGGAAAGTGTGGAGGGGGATAGGTGGAGATTTGCGGTAACTATTAAACCAGGAAAGTGTGGAGGGGGATAGGTGAAGATTTGCGAGTTTGGGTAGTAGTAGAGTATGAGAGACAGTATCGAAGGCTTTGGAGAGATCTAGGAAGAGCCAGGAAATTAGTTTATTGTTGTCTAGAGCCTCTGCAATGATATGAGTGAAGGAGAGGAGGGCAGTGATGGTGCTGTGGTGAGGACGAAATCCATGTTGGGCAGGGGTAAGTAAGTGGTGTGTGAGGAGGTGATTGAGAAGCTGTGAGTGAATGGCAATGGGTCGGTAGTTTGAGGGGTCAGTGGAGTTTCCACCTTTATGAAAAGGGATAGTGAAGAAAGATTTCCAAAGGGTGGGGACAGTTGATTCCAGAATAGATCGATTAATTAGTATAGATACAAGATAGGCAATTGAGTCAGCAGCAAGTTTGAGGAATGCAGGAGATAGTCAGTGGAAGTCAGTGGAAGGAGAGCAAGGTTTTAGCTTGAGTAGTAGAGATTTGATGCAAGTAATGGGAAGTGGCTCAAAAGAAAAAGTTGTGTTAGTGGGACTTGGAGAGGTGGGTGTCGAAGTAGAGTTTGGCTTAGAGATTACCAGATTTTGGATGGAAGAGAAAGTGTTTATTCAGGAGGGTAGTGGTTTCCTGAGAAGAAGAGTTAGGGTATGAGGAGGGATTAGAGGGCTTTCCAGGATAGAGGATGTTGTTGAGAGTTGACCAAAAGTTTTGAGGATTGGATTTGTTGTTAAGCTGAGCAGAGCTATAGTATAACTTTTTGTCATTAGTTGTATGTTTTTTTGCAAGGTTCCTCAGTTGTCTGTATTTGTAAAGAAAAGGTGGTTGTTTAGTTTTAGTCCAGGTTTTCCAAGCATGATCTCTTTGCTTCATAAGGGACCTAGTCTCTTTGGAGAGCCAGGGAGCATGGTTTGATTTTACTCTGTTCTTCCTAGAGGGAGCTAAGGAGTTTAGAGTATTCATGAAAATGCTATTGAAAGTGCTTACAGCATTGTTTAAAAATTTGCCTCAAAAGGAAAATGTTTTAGACTTTTTCTGGTAACCCATCAAAGTCAGTTGTTTTACCTATATTCATGTGAGTAATCCATTTACATTGTAGAGGGTTTAGAAATCTGTTCCTATTGTAACTTAAGTTTTTATTTATTGGCATTTGATTACTGGGAAAGTCCACTGGGCCGAACAGCCCATTTTCAGGGGAGGCCCGGGGAGAAAAGCTCCAAATACATAATACAAATTTGAACAATTTAAATAAAGAGATAGGCAAGCATTACAATTTCCATAGTTATAACAGATGAAATTAAAAAATACACATATATGAAGATAGTAACAGGGTCATTCATAAGAAAATATGATTATAGGCAGCTATCATTCTCATTTCTGACAATGAGTCCACGTGATAAAATGGAGGAAGGAATAAATGTTGTGAAAGAATTTTTTAAAGAACATTTTGTAAAATGCTTGAATATTTAAATCTTATCTCATCAATTCTCTGAGACACCCTCAGCACTTAATGCTCGAGCTACCTTTAAGACTTCTCATAACGAACTTAATTTTTAACAGAATATGGAAAACCAAATAAAAGACCATTTTACTAATAAGTTTTCATGTTGTAATCTTTTAAAAGATGTAGCACACGTTAGAAAAAATTCTAAGTTTCTCTTAATAAAATGTTAAATGCAAATATTCTTGAATATAAACCTAACAAATGAATAAAAATGGAAATTCAAGTACAGTTAATGATCTAGTTAGCTTAAAAAGTTATATACCTACCATAACGTTCCATGTTAGTTGTCTTCATCTCGCCTTCTTTCTTGCTGGTTAGGATCAAAGCCGATCCTCGGCTCCGACTCGGCCATCTTCTATAGCTCGAGAGCTGTTTACTGGCTCGAGGCTACCCCTTATCCCATGATGCCTAGCGATAGCGACCCAGATCTCGTTTGAAATAGCCAACTCCAGACACAGCCAGAGAATAAACCTGTCCAAATAAAAAAAGGTTGAGCATACCGGTCATATCCTCCAAGTCAGCAGAGGAAACAACCCAGAGAACACTCAGCCAGCGAAATCAGAATTCCTCTTGGTCCAATAGGACAGGGGGATGGAGGGTGGGACGCAAGAAAGAAGGCGAGATGAAGACAACTAACATGGAATGTTATGGTAGGTACATAACTTCTTTATGTTAAGTTGTCTATCTCGCCTTCATTTTTGCTGGTTGGGACAGCATCCCTAGCACCTACAGTCCTGGGCGGCTCATTGGAACAGACTCTTCAGAACAGTGGAACCAAACGCAACTCTGCTCCTGGAGACCATATCTAGCTTGTAATGAGAAATAAATGTATGAGGATTTACCCACGTAGCAGCTGCACAGATAGAATCCAAGGGCAACCTAGATTGGAAGGCTACAGAGGTGGCCAAGGCCCTAGTAGAATGACCTTTCGGTTTACTAGGTAACTTTTTGTGCCTTAATTGATAAATGAAAGTAATAGTGTGAGACAACCACCTGGATAAGGTCACCTTGGAAACTGGGAGACCTTGTTTGCCTAGAGCATAAGAAAGGAATAGTTGGTCCGAATTCCTTATCTCCTTAGTCCTGTGCAAGTAAAAACACAATTGTCTATGAACGTCCAGTTGGTGTAATTTGTACCCTGCCTTGTTGGTGTGGTTAGGGAAAAACACAGGAAGGTCTATAGATTGGTTCAAATTATTTTCTGAGCAGACTTTCGGAAGAAACAAAGGATTAGTCCTCAAAGCAACCCTGTCCTTATGAAAAACCAAATATGGAGAACAAACACATAGTGCCTGAAGTTCAGAGACGTGTCTGGCTGAAGTAATGCCTACTAGAAAGGGCGTATTCCACGATAGAAACTTAAAGGAGCAGGATGCTGCTGGTTCAAAAGGGGGCAGAGTTAAGGAAGTTAGTACCAAATTAAGGTCCCAAGGAGAAGGGGGATCTCTCACTGGAGTCCTAAGGAGAGAGGTCCCTCTCAAAAATTCTTTACAGAGCCTGTGAAACATATTTGAATTTGATAAACCAACTTAAGTTATAAATGGCCGTTAATTGAACCCTAACTGTAGCAGAAGCAGACCCAGAATGAAAAAGCTGTGCTAGGAAATCTAGAATTTCGTGGACTGGGGCTGAAAAGGGATCTACGTTCCTAGCCTTTGCCAAACAAGAAAAACGTTTCCATTTACTAGCATAAGTTTTTCTGGTTGTGGACTTGAGAGGAGGCAATAATCTCATGTACAGCCGGGGAAATGGTGGGAAGCCTGGCTAAGGTAGGAAGTGGAGCAACCAAGCTGTGAGCTGGAGAGTTTGGAGGGACTGATGCAACCCGCTTGACTGATGAATCAGTAGGTCTGGAATCAGATCCAGAGTCCAAGGCTGATCGAGAAGGTAATGGTGCAGGAATGGGAACCTTATCTGTCGAGGCCAGTAGGGGGCAATGAGGATCATTTTGCAACCCAATGTTATTGCTTTCTGTATGAGTTTTGGAATCAGGGGAAACGGAGGAAATGCATAAAGAAGTCCCTGAGGTCAATCGTGGACTACAGCGTCTCTGGGTGAGTGACCTGGTAGCGGAAGGAGAGAGAAATAGCTGCTGCATTTGCTGTTGAAGGGGGTGGCAAAGAGGTCGCAGCAAGGCTGTCCCCATTTGCGGAAAATAAGATCGGCAACTTCCTGATTCAGAGACCACTCGTGAGGCATGAGGATAGCTCTGCTGAGCCTGTCCGCTAGGATGTTGGACCTCCCAGAGATGTGCGTCACAATCGGAAAACGGGAGGAAATTGCCCACTGCCACAGTCTGAGTGCTTCTCGACACAGGGGGTAGGACTTGGTTCCGCCCTGCTTCTTGATGTACCACACCACTGACATGTCCGTTTGAATTGCAATGGTCCCAAAAGGAAGAGGGAGTCTCAAGGGCTTGCAACGCTAGGAGCACGGCTCTCATTTCTAGGACGTTTATGTGCAGATGGTACTGAGGCTGCCAAGTGCCTTGGACTTGCCTCCCTGATAAGGTGGGGGGAGAGCATTATCAGGGCAGGAGTCTGTGGTCACTGTGGCTACCAGAGGGGGCTGAATGAAGGGTCTACCCTGAGTCACTAGTGGAGAGACCATCCACCAGGAAAGGCGCCTTTTGCATGCTTCCATAATCATAATCATGTGAGACATGGGCAGCTGTTGGAAAGACCACTGTGTGAACAGAAGCCACTGAAGGATCCTCATGTGAAAGCGGGCCAGTGGGATTAAAAGAATGGCTGCTGCCATGGAACCCAGAGTTTAAAGGACGAACTTGACTTTGATTCTTTTGCTCTGCATCAGAATTTGTACTTGCTGACAAATTGTAGACACCCTGTCTAGTGGTAGTTTTGCGAATATGTTCCTTGTGTTTAATTCTGCTCCTATGTAGGTGATAGATTGACAGGGCAACAAGGCAGATTTTTTGAAAATTTACTGTAATGCCTAGCTGAGAGCAGATTGTGATTGTGTAGTCCCTGGCCTGTAGAAGTTGATGCCTGGTAGTAGCAGTGAGGAGCCAGTCGTCTAGATATGGAAACACCTGGAATCCTTGACGTCTCAGGTGAGCCATGACCACTGCCATACATTTGGTGAACACCCTGGGGGCTGTGGTGAGACCAAAGGGCAGAGCTCTGAACTGGTAATGACTGGCTCCCAGCAGGAAGCGAAAAAATCTCCTGGAGCGCCTGTCCATCTTGATATGGTAGTACGCGTCCTGAAGATCTATCGAGCACATCCAATTGTCCTGACCCAGAAGGGGTAGAATGGACTGTAGCGTGACCATCCGAAACTTTCTTTGTACAGACCTGTTTCGCCTGCTGAGATCCAGAATCGGTTTCTAGTCCCCTGTCTTTTTTGATACCAAAAAGAACCTTGAGTAAGTTCCGGATCCATGCTGGTCTACCGGGACTTCGTGGATGACTCTTTTTCTAGCAGTTTTGAAACATCTATTACTGCTTGGTCCTTCAGATTGAGTGGAACATCTGGAAGGGATTTCCTTGACGGTAAGGGGGGTTGACAGAAGGGAATTTTGTAAGCTCCGGATATAATGGACCGTACCCATCTGTCTTGCGTTAAATTTTGCCAAGCTTTTGGGTACAATGAAAGTCTTCCCCCGACTGCCTCCAGAGGTGACCAGCCGGGCAACCATTCAGGGATGCTGAAAAGGCTCATCAGAGAAAGATTCTCTGTTGCCCTGGTTCTGTGGACCCCCTCTACCACAAGGGTGGCGTCTGTTATTATTGTTTCCCCTCTGCCCCTGCAGGAAAAATTGCTATGCGTGTCAGGCAAGGCTCCCTGGGATTTTTGGAACCATGTTTTGCCACTCTTCTGACCTTTGAGATATGGTCTAGGAGAGGAAAAATGGACTCCCACGGCAGAGAGAGTATTGCCTTCTTGCTCACACCTAGTCAAGTGTCTTTCACCTATGGTCCAAAAAGAAAGAAACCATCAAAGGGGTTGTTGGTGAAGGACGCTCGAAAGGGTTCTGCAAAATTGCACAGCCGCATCCATGCATGCCTTCTAAGGGCTACACCCGTACCTGCGGCTCTACTCGCACCAATCAGCTGCATAGGAAATGAGCCTCATGGAGGAGTTGACTATAGAATTAAGAGCCGCCAACTGGGAAGCTACTTTAGCCTGAGCCCCCTCAGCTGATGGATCTTGAAGGGCATCTCCTAGCTCTTTAAGGAGATCCCTCTGAAGCCGGGTAAAATGGCATAAGTAGTTCAGTGACCTCATAGAGAAGGTCGCTGAAGCAAACATTCGCTTCCCGTATCTGTCCATAGTCCTAAGACTCCTTGTTAGGAGGATGGACAGACGAAGAGGTCTCCGCTAACTCTTTTTTGGTGGCTGCTGCTGTTTATCATGGGGTGCTGAGATGAACTTGCTAGGTCTCCTCGGAGTTGGTTCCACTGTATCCAGAGCTGACCAAGCCTTTCGAGCCACCACTGCCATAAGTGGATCGAAAGGCGGACAAACCCAGGAGGTGGAAGGTCGGGAACCGAACACATCCAGAAATACAGACTCATCCTCGGTAGGGGCTAGGGGATTCCAGTTCCCTCTCTGCTTAAGCATTTCTAGGATGTCCGAGAAGGAAACATCTTCAGAGGGGGATCTCGGGGCCCCTTCCGAATCATCTAAGTCTGTATCAGAAGTGACAGACTCAGGGGAGTCAATGTGCTTTCTCGTGCACTTCTTCTTATGAAGGGGCTCCTCTGAATGATCAGGGGAGGCCTCGGAAGAAGAGGAAACACCCAATGGGGTGTCCTGGATTGCCGGTTCCCTACACTTGGGGTCTGGAGGAGGAGCAGAGGTTGGCACAGGCACTACAGGGGATGGAGCCTGAGGGGCAGATAGTGGAGCTGACTCAGTGGCCAGCACACTCCTCATGACATCGAAGGCATCCCTGCCACGATGCAGAGAAAGCTCCGGTTCTGAGGAAATCAGAATATTTCTCCACAATGAGTGAGACGGCTCCGAGGCCGATGTAGGAGCTGAGCTCACCTGCACCGAAGCTCCAAGAGGAAGAACAGGGTTGGACAAGGGTCCAATGCCACTCGCCCCCTTGGAGCAGACGAGGGAGCCCCGGCACCCAGATCCCTTGACGAATGGCACCATCGAGGGTATCGGAACTGAAGGAGATAGCATTATCGGAGCAGACAGTTCCACTACTCGAACCCCAACGAACTCTGGCTCTGAACTCAATGGAGTCGAAGGAGGAACATCGATAGAAGTGGATGGAGCAGACACCTGTTGAGGAGGGCTGGACAACATCTTGGCAAGTGCCTGCGATTTCAGCAACCTACTTGACCTCTCTGTCCTCCAGGCTGTTGGATCACGATGTGGAGAGAGTGGAGTGAGAAGATCTGTGACTGCGCTCGCTCTGAAACAGGGGAGACCGAACAGCCAAATGAATCGATTCCAGGGAAGGGGAACTTTGCCTCTTGTGGTTCTGCGATGGCTCTGAAGATCCTTACTGGTACCAGCCGGAACCGAAGTAGAAGGTGGAATCTGAACCAAGGACGGCCCCGAACTTGGAGCCAACGGCTTGGAAGATTTAGTGGATTTCACAGGCGGTAATGTCCGGTGAATCCTGGGGCTTTAAAAGACCCCTAAGAATAAGCTTGTTCTTACGCTCCTGCAGAACTCTTGGGCTAAATGCATGGCAGACAGAACAAGAGTCCTGCAGGTGCATGGCACCTAAACAATAGACGCAAGAGGTGTGCCCATCTGTCAGAGACATTTTCTGACAGCATGAGTCAAACTTCTTGAATCCAGAGACTTTGGATTCTTTTGACATCCTGAAAAAAGAACACTAGAAATACAACAAAAGCTATCAAGCAAATACAGTCTACACAAAAACACACTATACTAGCAGACTAAGACTAAAGGGTTTTTTTTTTTTTTTTTTTTTTTTTTGTTTGTATAGGAAAGCCTCTAACTTAAACGGCTAGCCTAAGAAAGAAAAGTAGAAGGAAAGCCTCTAACCTAAATGGCTAACCTGACAAGAAGAGGATAAGGGGGGGCGGAGGGGGAGAACTCTCAAAGTTAAACGAGTTCTACAAGGAAGGGGAGGAAAGCTACAATAAAACATGAGCTAAGAGAGAAAAACAAGACCAACAATAAACCAGAAAGAGGACTATTTCTAATGGTAAGAAAGTTTTATAAAAAAAAAAACTTACACGAGCCTGAGCCAGAAAAACGACACCTCGCAGCTGAAGCGGCAAACAAGATCTGGGTAGCTATCGCTAGGCATCATGGGATAAAGGGTAGCCTCGAGCCAGCAAACAGCTCTCGAGCTATAGAAGATGGCAGAGTCAGAGCCGATCTCAGCTCCGATCCCAACCAGCAAGAATGAAGGCGAGATAGACAACTTAACATCCATTGTTACTAGGTCTAGTACAGCTAAATATTCAGCTTCCCAAGGCTTTTGAAATGATAATTTAGTATATGCAAAACATTTACACACAACTCAAATAAATTGAGATGAAAGGTTAAAAATGTAATTTGCTACAATTGACATTTCTTTAACTTACAAGCTGTCACTTTGTTTTACCACAACCTATCTATATTTACTGAAACAAACATATCCACCACTTTTCAAAGGTTAGATGTGTTGGGCCATAATGTAGTATAGATGAAAACTTGTACTTTCCTCCTCCAATCAAGTTTCCCATTATACTGCATAACCAAGAACTTTTACAACTTTGGATGTAATAGTGTTGTGATAAGAACACCTTAGACCAAGACCCCATAAGTAATACATAGAGACTAGATATGAGCACTACACCAAACAACCTCAACCTCCTCCACCCAAAAAATAAACCAACCAACAAAAAAATTCAAGAAATACCTTTTCTGCAGCTCTCCACAAACTTTTAACTAAAAGCTAGGCCAGCAGTATACAATAGTTTGCTATTACTCAGAACTTCAAAGGCAATACTAAATCCTGAAGTACTTAACACAGCGTAAAAGCCCAGGTATAAGGTACTATGATAAAAAGTAGTGGAGCAAACTTCAGCATGAAGCAATTAAGGTAAAAAAAAAAAAAAAAAAAAAAACTTGTTCACTGTCACAATGACCCATAATCAAAAGCTGCAGTAAAACAGGTTTTATGACTTGGGTGGACAGACAAGAGGAAAGGACAACATACTGACTTGTGTCTACTTCCAGGCATCAACACGTGCTCCTTGCCTTTTCGGTTTTAAAAACCACATCACAAAGATGGGCACTACACTAGGGGTTCTCCAGAGTAGTTATGTGAAAACAAAAACAAGGAATACAATAAGAATTCTGACAAATGGGGCACACACAAGAATTCATATGCAAGGGTGCTGCTGGCTACGGGGGCAAACCCTTTTTTTATTTTATTTATTTATTTTTTACACAGAATTAACAGAAATGGAAACGTACCTGATTTCCTAATTTTCTTATTGTAAACCAGTGTTCCTTATAGTTGCATATAAATGCACTTTCATTTCTGCAAATAGAGTACACAAAATGTTAGAAAATATTTTAGAGTAAGAAATGCTTGAAGAATACCCTGCAATCATGGTTATTAAAACTAAGATACTTAATGCGTCTTACACAGGATCCATCCGTAGTCTCCGATATTCAGGACTGTTGAAGAGAGTAAGCTCTAACCCCCAAACTCTCAAGGCATCACTAATGACCTGGTAAAACAAAGACACCATGAACCACTTGCTTGCCATTTGGTAACAGCAATGTCCCTGCATGCAGTGAGTGTTTCCAAATGTTTCAAACAAACAGATACAACACTAATGCAAGGCAAATGAGAAAGGAATTTTTCAAAAATAAGTTGAAGAATTTTTCAAAAAAAAAAAGAAGTTGAATCTACTTCAGCATATATTATTTCAGACATTTTGACAGTCTTCGTTCCACTGAAGTGCTAGTATTTTAAAAGAGGGGCCCTTTTTTTGTTTAGAATTATTAGGGCCTTGTGGAGGAAAAAAAAGTACAGTTTTGTACCTACCATAAATGTAGATGTTCGAGGATCCACATTGCTGCAGTCATAACCTTTGGGTAGTCCGCTGTCCTCGGTCGGCCCGAATACCAAAGTGTTAGGCTGGCGTCGGTCATGGTCGCTCAGAGCTGACGTCAGTACGCAGTAGTACTTAAGCGCATGACCGACGCCATATCCTCAGTCTTTCTTGCCCCAGATGTCAGAAGGCCTAAAAAGGAAAGGCCATAGCAAAAATAGAAATATCCAACAACCAACTTAAATAAAAGAATCATTATCCCAAAGAAACACAGCAACCCCAAACTATAGAGGGGAAGGAGGGAGGGAAAATTGGACTGCAGCAATGTGGATCCTTGAACATCTACATTTATGGTAGGTACAAAACTGTACTATGTTCTTCGTCTCACATTGCTGCAGTCATAACCTATGGGTAGAATCCCAAAGCAAAGGTAAAGGGAGGCTGGCCAACTAAAAAGCATTAGGAGCTGCCAAAATGCCCTGTAAAACTGCAGTGGCAAACCCAGCCCTAGACTTAGAATAAAGAGGGAGATGGTAATGTTTGGTAAAGGTGTGTACTGAACTCCAAGTAGCTGCCTCCAAAATATCCTAGTAGCTACCCCCCTTAAAAAAGCAGTAGATGTGGCGGTTGCTCTAGTGGAATGAGGTCTGATCCCCACAGGAACCTCCTTCCCATGATGAGAATAACAAAAAGCAATACAATGGCCAATCCACTTAGAAATAGTCTGCTTAGAAACAGCCTTCCCCTGTGAACCCAAAGCAAAAGAAATAAATAACTGTTGAGTCTTCCTGAATTCTTTAGTTCTGCTCAAATAATAGCGTAACTGCCTGTGAATGTCCAGAGAATGCAAGATTTTTTCCCCTTTATTCTGGGGATCAGCATAAAAAGTAGGCAAATGAATAGACTGGTTCAAGACCACATTAGAAATAACTTTAGGCATAAAAGTAGGATTGGTCCGCAAGGACACCCTATCCTTATGAAATATCAGGAAGGGTTCAACTGCCATGAGAGCCTGTAATTCAGATACCCTCCTAGCAGACATAATGGCCAACAAAAAAGCAGTCTTCCAGGACAAAAACTTCAACTCAGACGTAGCTGCAGGTTCAAAAGGAGGTAAAGTAAGCTTTTCCAACACAAAATTGAGATCCCAGGAAGGAGTAGGAGCTCTACGTGGGGGTCTTATGTTTTTTGCCCCTCTAAGAAATTGTTTAAACAAAGGGTGAGAAAATAAAGGAGGGTCACAATCATAGTGAGCAGAAATGGCTGCAGCATGAACTTTCACGGAGGAAAAAGACAAACCCTTGTCCAATAATTCAGTAAGGTACTGTAGTGTAAAACTCAAATTAGGCACTGAGACATCAAAGCTCTTTGCTGTGCTCCAAAGAAAAAATCCCCTCCTTTATCAGCATAAACTTTTCTAGTACTAGGCCGTCTGGCTTCCAAAATGACATTCAAAACCTGTTGAGGAAGCCGAGACCCCCCCTGGTCTAAAACAGAATACGGCAGGCTGTCAGATGCAGGGACTGCACCCTGACATTGAGAAAATGATTGCTTGGCTGAGACAACAGGTGTGGAATTTGTGGCAAAGGCCAAGGAGGCTCCTGTACTAAACTCCTCAGCAGAGGATACCAGTGCTGACGAGGCCAATCTGGTGCTATTAGAATCATGCAAGGCTTGTCCTGCCTGACTTTCAAGAGTACCTTGGGAAGGAGAGGTAGAGGAGGGAAAGCATAGACGTGAAGATTGTTCCAACTGAAAGATAGAGCATCCACTTTCCAAGCTTTTGGGTGAAACATCTTTGTGCAGAATTTTGGCAGTTGGAAATTTAGTGGAGAAGCGAACAGATCTATGTCTGGAGTTCCCCAAGCCACTGTCAACTGTTGGAATACGTGAGGATCCAATTTCCACTCGTGGGGATCCACAATTTGTCTGCTCAATACATCTGCTAAGGAGTTCTGTGCTCCTGGCAGAAACCGTGCTTGAAGAGTGATGTGTAAACTCAGAGCAGTTTCCCACAAAATCATAGCTTGTCTGCAAAGAGGGTAAGAATGGGTTCCCCCCTGCTTGTTGATGTACCACATGACTGTTGTGTTGTCTGTTTGAATCAACATCTGTCCAGGTTGAAGTAGATCCTTGAAAGCCATCAGGGCAAATTGGACTGCTAACATCTCCTTCATGTTGATATGCAGATGCTGTAGTCTGGGAGGCCACGTGTCTTGAATCCATTTCCCATTGAAGTGTGCACCCCAAGCCAGGTCTGAGGCATCCATCATTAAGATCTGACTCTCCTCTGGTCGGGTCACAGAGAGTCCCTTGTTTAGGTGACATTCCTGAGCCCACCACAAGAATTCCTTCTGGATGCAAGGTTATTATCTGAATGACAGTGTCCAAATCGTGGCAGTGTTGGAGTCCATACATTTTTGAGATACCATTGTAGCTTCCTCATATGCAATTTGGCATTGGGAAGTACCAGAATGCAAGATGCCATGAACCCCAAGGCTTGAAGGACTGTCCTTGCAGTCAGCCTGGACATTACTGATAGTTGCTGGAAGTATAGGTGAAGATTTCTTTGTTTGTCCGGGGTCAAAAAAGCCATCTGAGAGGCTGTATTCAGTCTCACACCCAGAAAGCACATGTCCTGAGAGGGTACTAGACTGGACTTTGTTTCGTTCACAGAATACCCTAGGCACCTTAAAACTGTCATTACATACTGTAGATGTTGAAGTAACTTGTCTTTGTCTTGAGCAAGAATGAGGCAATCGTCCAGATAAGGATAAATTTGTATTCCTCTCAGTCTTAAGAAGGCTATCACAGGAGCCAGTACCTTTGTGAACACCCTGGGCGCAGTAGATAAGCCAAAGGGCAATGCAGAGAACTGATAATGAAAAGTACCAGCCCGAAAACGCAGGAACCTCCTGCAGCTGGGCCTGATAGGAATGTGAAGATAAGCCTCTTTGAGGTCCAGAGTTACCATCCAGTGATCTTTGCCTAGCAGAGGCAGAAGTTGCTGTAAAGTTAACATCTTGAACTTTGGAATGTCTAGGTATGTGTTGAGAATGGACAAATCCAGAATTGGTCTCCAAGTGTTTCCTTTCTTTGGCACAAGGAATAGGCGAGAATAAAACCCTAGGCCTACTTCTGACGGAGGTACCACCTGGATTGCCCCCATTTGCAAAAGCAAAGGAATCTGTTTGTGAGCCTCCAGCCTTTGCTGAGGAGGTACATCTGGCATGCCTTTGAAAGGAGGGAAGGTGTGAAAATAAAACTTGTAACCTAGATTTATAATGTCCAACACCCATTTGTCCTGGGTGACCAAAAGCCAGTTTCGTTTGAATAAAGCCAACTTTCCTCCTAGAGGAGCTGCCAGGCAGGAAGAATCTGGCAGCTGGAGATACAGGTCATTGGGTCTGTTTACGAAAAGGCTGACCCCTGCCTTCCCCAGAAGATTGTGCAGGAGAACTCCAAGTCCTAGGCCTGAAAGAACCCTGAGCGAGAGCTCTACCCCTACCACGTCTAGACCTGCCCTTAGACTGAAAATCGGAAGAAGGGTAAGACCATCCTTTTGCAGGCCAATTCCTGCTAAATTTAGGGGGCTGCACTTGCAAAAATTCCTTGACCGTCTGCATGGACTTAGCTTTGTCTTCCATCTTTTTCAAAACTGACTCCACAGGAGAACCAAAAAGAACTTCAGATTGAAGGGAAGCATCCAAAATTCGAGCTTTAACATGCTCTGACAAATTTTGATCCTTAAGCCAGGCATGTCTACGAATAACTGAACCAGTAGCAGCCACCCTGGAAGAAGCCTGAAGAGCATCGAAGCCACACTGCAAAGAATGCTTACCAACCTGATCTGAGGCATGAACTAAGTCCTGCAATTCCTTACACTCTATACCCTCAGCTAAAGCATCTACCTTAGATTTCAACTGACTTAACAGAAAGTTCTGATACTTCAGCATATGAAACTGGCAATTTAAAGCCCTCATAGCTAGCGTGGAGGAGGTATACACTTTTTTACCCCACCTATCCAAAGCTCTAGCATCCTTATCCAGCAGTACAGGATTCTTAACTAAGAAGCCCTGACACCCTTAGGTCCTTGAATAATAGTTTCCGGGTCAGCTCTAGGACTCTTATACAAATATTTATGAGCCTCTTATGAGAATCTGAGAAATCCTGACCTTCCCACTTGAAATGCTCCCTCATGGAGTGCAAGGTTTCAGAAAAGGAAAAATCCTCAGGAGGAGAAGCAGAAGGACAGGAATCCTCTGCCTCCGAATCAGAATAGGGAGGAAAATCCTGAACATCCTCAGCTGAAGACTCAGAGTAATCTGAGGAATGCTCCAAACCCTCTAAATCTGTCTCCACTCTAGGCCTCTTCTCTGGAGGGGGCATAGAGCCCCTGAGTAAAGTAATCAAATCCTCTGCCATTTTTAACATATGTTTTTTAGGAACAGAGCCCGAGGAACTTGGGCTGATGCCTGTACCAGAAAGACCAGGTCTAGCTTTAGCAGGGCCTTTAGTGACAGAAGTAGAAGGCCTAATCACCTTTTGTAAGGATGGAACCACAGAAACTTGAGAAGCTCCCTCGGCCTGACCTAACTCCTGAGAGGCCAACTCCTGTAATATTAAAGGTTCCCCCTGTGATTCAGCCGAGACCTCGGCTGGATCCACAGATTCAACCGTAGATTCCATAGAACCGGCGTCCGCAACGGACGACTCATCCTGCTTAGACTTTAACGATTTATCCTTTCACTTTTTTGCGGTAGCGGGCATCGGAGGATCCGACGGCATGTTGTAGTTACACCGCTTACCGAAAACAAGCCTAGCACAGTCTAGTCTGCATTTAATGGTGCGCTTATTAAATCTAGCGCAAAAGCGACACCCGACTACGTCGTGCTCAGGCCCCAAGCAAGGAATACAGAGAGAGTGATAGTCCCTATGAGGTATCTGTTTCCCACAAGAAATACAATTATTAACTTTTTCTGACATCCGGATTAACTGAGGCAAGAAAAGACAAAAATATTCCCCAACGGGGTACTTAGCCCAACTGGTCTTCGGTCTGAAACTCGAAAAACGAAAATTTCAGGACGCCGAACGGAACTTGCAAACGCTGCTTCTGCTTCGGACCACGCGGCAAGAAAGACTGAGGATATGGCGGTCATGCGCTTAAGTACTACTGCGTACTGACGTCAGCTCTGAGCAACCATGACCGACGCCAGCCTAACACTTTGGTATTCGGGCCGACCGAGGACAGTGGACTACCCATAGGTTATGACTGCAGCAATGTGAGACGAAGTACATCGAAAAATATGGCATAAAGCATATGAGGAATACAGACAAGTACAGATGAAATGTGGTATCAGTAAAGTCATAGTTAAAAATCAGCTTTTTGGAAAGTTAATTTCTCACCACACTGCTGCTTAAAAGTTCAGTGAAACAGGCAGATTACTTAAACAGGTTTCTTAGTGAGTCTAGATTTAAGACAAATGCATATCACCATATTCCTATTCACACAGATTTCAGGCATTTCTTAAGGCTGTGTGTGTCTGGATGTCATTATCAATTCTATGACCTTCCCGTTGGGCTATGCACTCCCCCAAAGAGTTCACAAAGAGTACAGCTCCTATGACAGCCCACTGCAGACTGCAAGGTACATACCCCTTTCCTTACTTAGACGACTTGCTTATCTTTGCAGTGTCTTTCTCAACATGTCAGGAAACTTCGCTTGGGTAAGATATCACCTACACAGCTAGGATTCCAAGACAACATCCTTCTCAAAAGATTTGTTCTTATATGCCTGCTAAACACCTTGGTACAAAGAGCTCTTTTTCCACAAGAAAAAAATAGATCCGTTATTTAAATCCACTTCTGGAGTTTCCCAATCAGACTTCAATCTCAACAAGGGAATTACTCAGGATTCTGGGTCTCATGTCTTCCGATTCCCATGACACCTCTTGCATGATTTCCACATGAGAAATATACAAGGCTATCCGAAATCTCTATGGCCCCAGTATCTACACCCATTGACTTTTCAAATTCCAGAGAGGTAGACTTTGAAGTGGAGACCACATATTTCTCTGAATACAGGTCTCCCATCAGAACCAGTCCAGTACCAGTGTCTTGGACTTTGCTTAGGAAGCAGTATCAAAGGCCATAACAAGTACAGGACCTTTGGAACAAGGAAGTAGTCTCAAAGGCCATAACAAGTATAGGGCCTTTGGAACAGAATAAAGACGGACCAAAAACACATCAAAATATAATAGATGGTATCAGTTACAAATCTTCTCAACTCTCTGAATCATCTGTGGTACCCAGGACCTCATCAAATGTTCACATACAGCACCACAATGATGTGCTACATAGACAAGCAAGGGGAACCAGATCTTACCACCTTTGCAGGCAAGTCATGTTCGTATGGGAAACAGCTTTAAAGCACAATCTCACTCTACAGGCATCTTACATCCCATCAGAGCAAAAAACTGTGTGGCAGACAAGCTGAGCAGGACCACGACAGACTCTCTTGAATCGAAAATGAATCGGGGAGGGGGGGTCTTATATGAACTGATCCATCTGTGAGGAAAACACTTCAAGTGGGTCTCTTTGCCTCCTTTCTAACATAATCAACTGGCAAAATTCTTGTCCAGACAACAGTGGTCCTCCCTTCCTTTGGAATTGGCCAGAGGTAATTACTACAAGCTTCCTCAAACACTGTACTTACTCAAACAAAATCAGGGGTGTTTGATATATCCTGACCCCAAACTGGAACTGACTGCCTGGATGATAGAAACCCTACCTTTTAGGCATCTTTTTGCTGATGATGTGCAGAAGGTTTTAATGGAAACCAGAAAGACTGCTACTAGAAAATCATATACTGGCAATTAGAAAGGACTTTCTATTGGTGCCAGCAAAAGAACCAGCACTCAGTCAGGGCCATTTTGTTTTTGCATTCTTTTTTTACTCCTTCACAACCTTCACCCCACACCGCGTCTTCCAATATGCTGCATCTGGTCGTGGAACGAGGACACCAGGGTCATTGCATGTCTGAGCATCCTTCTGGAGCAGGCGGGCTTCTTTCTGCTTTGTGACTTACCCATTTCCCTGTCTTGCAGCTCCAATGGTATGCCTGGGAGGGGTGATAACGCAATGGAGACATATGATGCATCTCACAGCCTCTGTAACAGCTCAGCCATGTCTCAACCCTATTCCCTCTTTAGGCATGCCTATCATGTGCCACCCCCAGCTTTCACCAGAGATAGTTACTGTAAATGCCTAAGGGACTGCCCATCCCTCCCTGCCACTCCATCAGTCTCCCAAGCCTCTAAATGAACCAAGGTCACCTGGGCAGTATTCGGGGATTTATCCCTCTACTTCACCAGAATGTAAGGGTTAGTGTTTCACTGCAGGAGTTACCAACCTACAATCTGTCTTAATTCTCAGTTAAGGCTCATTCGTAGGCCATTTCCCCTTCTTTCAATGCAATCTCAAGTTTTAGAAAGGAGGTCTGCAGAAGACTCCTAGAAAAACACCGACTCCTCCTTAGCATCTTAATTTTGCATTTGAAAAATTAACACTTGCTCCATCTGAATCAGCTCATCAGGATGACGCAAGGTTCTTGATAATGGAAAGCAGTCAAACTTATTGCTCTGACCTCTGCAAAAAGAGTGAGTTGCAAGTTCTATGGTGGGTCAACTTTACCTAATTTTTTTTACAAATATATGGTTTCCTTGAGAACAAATCCTTCCTTTATGCCTAAAGTTGTATCAGACTATTTTGTTTACCTTCTCTACTCTGTTAAATCAGGCTAGTAGCCTCTTTTCAAAGGAGACTTGAGGTGGTACTTATACTATTAAGAAAATTTTGGCCAAGGCATCAGGAAATGTCCCCTACTCTTTCCAATAAGTGCCATGGAATCTTTTCTTCCACCTGAGCCACCATTAACTTAGGCATATGGAGGTCTCACCTGAAGGATGTCACACTCAGGAGTTTAAAACTCCCCTTATGCAATCCATTTACTTGATGTGGGAATAGAACCTGCAGCCTTCTGCACCAAAAGCGTATGGTGTACCTGTTGCATCATTAACATTGTTACTTATCCATCTCCCTGGGTTCTTTCCAAAACTCAAAAATGAGGGAGAAAGAACAGGTCATATCTTGGATGGTCACAGACAACTTTGGTGCTATCCTGACAGAACAAAATCTTTCAGAACTTCTGATCAGATGTTCATTTCTTGTGAAGGTAAGGAAAAAGGACAGCTCATGCCAAAATGGACACTATTTCCAAATGGTTGTCTCAGGCCATTTCCTTTTGATATTCCCACCACAAGAAGATTATACCGAGCAGGGTAAAAGCTCACTCTACCAGGGTTTTGGCTTCATCTTTGGAGAGGGATGGATTCTAGAGGTATTCTAAAAGCTGCTATTTGGTCCTCTGTGCACACTTTCACAAAGCACTATGAACTATACTCCTCCAGAGGATCCTGGATTCCCCCTGCCAGTCCTTCTAAACTACCCATATGGTAAGGAGACTATATCAGTGGTCATAATGATGGACATAGTACAGTTGTGCAAGTAAACGTACCAAAAACAGCAGATGCTCGAATGATCACTGCTGCAATAGCAACACCATTTTTCTTTTTCCAGCATTGTCCTTTCAGGGCTTTATCCTCCCTCTCTCTGTTGGCATAAAAGCTCCGAATGCCTTGGCACCCAAACCTGTCTTTTGGTCAGCTTGAGCTGATGTGACTAACTGTTCTGATGTATGGAAAATGCTTTGTAACCTGGCTGGCTTTTACATCCTATGAAGGATACAACACGTTTAAGCTTAAGCTACTGCAGTAATCATCATTCAAACATCTTCTGTTATGGCAAGTCATCTGTTATGGCAAGTCAGTGAATGAAAATTCAATCAGCCAATCAGAAAGGGACAAACCAGAGAAATTACCATTCACCTTAAAAGGAGTTTGTATCCAAACATAAGCGTTACTAGGCAGACAAATATATCTACCTGTTATCAGCACAGTAAAAGTACATTCTAGCCAAGGGCTATTTACTGGCATTCTTCTTCTAACTTGCATCAGCTACGGCTTTGTGTACATCTCTTGATTTTTTTGATAAAGAAAAGTTAAACGGTATTCCTTTCTTCTTCATAGTTTGACTACAAACAATATGATGCAAGTCCGGGTTCCGGGCTGGTCCAGATGTGACAGAATGGAATGAGTGCCAACCATATAAACACATCAGAGTCTAATGACTGGCCACCATACAGGAAACTGTGCTCTGTGCATGCAGAGTACACAGATGCTACCAGAATACTGAATGGAAATAAAAGGATGGCATACTTAAACAAAGAACTGCTACTGCTCACACACTAAGACAAGCAGATCAAAATACAAAGTCCGACATGATGACAACCTGACAAAGTACTCTGATTGTTATCAGATAAACACACAAGTCAATGAAAATGATTAAATGATTGTAATACCTAAAATGAAAAAAAATGAATACTCTGCACACGATATATTACCACAATCGACAAGCAAATACAAATACACTAACCCGGTCAGCAAATGTCAAACAAATAATGCACTCTCAGAAAGAAAAAAACACAAATACATCAAACCACACACAAACACACCAATGAATGCAGAAATACTTAAAACATGTGACACACCAGTTTTACATATATTGACTACAAAACACTGCACAACACTGTGGAAAAGGGAATATTTTCAATCCCAGCTGTACAGCAGTCTCCTACGTCCCCTGGCTTTCACACATCAAGAAACAAGCATCTTTTGGCCAGAAGCTGGCCAACTGAAAATATAACTAACTGAATGGCAGTGATATAAACACATGCATATATATGCATACACAGATTTATATATACAAATATATGTACAGGTCTAATGAATATAGCAGAATGACCCAAACATCTACATTCACAACAATGACTAGGAAAAGTCAAAACTGCACATTTCAACACACTACTACACATTCACAAAGCAACAGCCACTGTACATGCAAAGATGAATCTTAAAATACATACAAAAGAAACTTGCAGGAAAGGAAGCCCCTGCAACTCCACACTCCCTACTAACTATATATATACTACCGCTGAGACTACACAATACTGGGGAAAGGGCACATTACACAACTCCAAGAACTGTGTGATGGCACACACCTGTCGACATTCTGCTTAGTCTACTAAATTTTGGACTATTAAAACAGCTGCTGACCAAAATGACATTTGACAAAATTCAGTGTTACCATATATATTTAGCTTTGTCAAGCATATACAAAGCTGGTACAAACACTACCGGCATTTTGTTTGTGCAAGATCACAGCACAGCAGGGAATGGGGGAATTTGCCCCTTCCCCAATGTAGTGCAATCATAGAATTTGCATACATAAGTACAGGGAGAGGTGTGGGACAGGTGAAGGGGAGTGTGCCTCTCTACAAAAAGTGCTTTTTTGATGATTTGAGTGTCTATCTTCTGTTGTCACTGTTTTATGGCTTGACATTTTGTAAATTTCACAAAATACCATATCTATATATATCTATATATATCTATATATATCTATATATCTCTCTCTATATATCTCTCTCTATATATATATATATATATATATATATATATATATATATCTATATCTATATATATCTATATATATCTATATATATCTATATATATCTATATCAAAGGCGCGTGCATGTGGGTATAAGTTTACACATCTATGTGTTTATATATCACATATGTGTGTGTATATATATATATATATATATATATATATATATATATATATATATATATATATATATATATATATATATAGACACACACAAAACTTTACAACGAATTTTCACTTAACCGAAAACGAAAAGTAGAACCCCACTTCATCGAAAGTGCACTTTCACTGAAATCTAGGTGCCCGATCGCCTCACAAATAAAAAAAATATGTAACAAAAACACGCTTTTGGGGGCAAGCCCCTGCACCCCGTGCACCCCCACTTAAATAGACCAACTCCGAGGAAAAGGGAATATTCCCATTCCGCACTATATTGTGATCTCTGTAGTCAGTTTTCGAAGTTTCAGTACTTCAAACAAGTGGGTTCGCACAAGTGAAGTTCGAAGTACTGAAACTTTGACCAAAAACAGTAGACCTACTATACAGCACATATATTTTTGCATATCGAACGCTCCAGCAGGTCTAGTTGTGGGGAAAAGATAATCTAGCCTTTTGGTATTAAAGTGTTTGTGGCCTCAAAAACAGTGTCTTTGTTCTTCCAAGGACTCAACTGCAGCTCCTCCACAGGAGGAGTAAATAGATAATCTCTGTTTAAAACAAGATACGGCCAGAAAGACAGAGAACAAAAAAGAATGTCCTAATGTATGACTTTATGCTGCATGGAAAACCTAGAGATTTGCTGGAATTAATGAAGATGTTTTTCTTTGCTAAGTTGTTGTGTGCAGGACTGTTTGTTGGCTTGCCTGATAAAAGCAAATGTAGATTAGAATGCACGTGCTGTCAAACACATAATGTGCAGGTATAAAGGGTGAGCAAGTGCAATTGCTAGTGCCATTTTGACAGTGCAGCCAGAGAGTAAGCATGCATAACTTCCAGCAGTTTGTTATACAAGTTACTTGTTAAAGTCACTAATCTTCCATCGTGATGTCTTTGTATAAAATAAGGTTGCTTGAACAGAACCCACGAAGACTCTTAGTGTGCCCATAGTAGGAGACTGAAATGGTGTCAGAATCGGGATATCGGAGAGTATTTGCAGCCATGAGGTGCAGAGATGACAGTGAAGGTAAACTAAGAGAAACGGGCACAAAAAAAGAGCCAGAAAAGAATCAAAGGTAATGAGAGTACATGCAAACTATTTATTTTACAAACAAGATAAAACAGAGCATTACAAGGGCACAAACTGCATTATTAAAGAAGCGGGAGGCACAAAAGGTTTCTTAACTAAGGGAAATGTTTAAAATAAATGGCAATTGACAACGATTACCAGAAAAGCAAAACAAGCATGTTTAAAGTAAAACGAGCACAAGAAAAGTACAATAGGCATGAGAAGAGCAAAACTAATAAAATAAGGGTACAAAAGGGCACATTAAGCATGAATAAACCAAGGCGACTGCATGCTTTTTGGCAAAGTGCAGTTTTTGGGCATAACTATGGCTTTCTATTGTATTAAGGGCATAACTAAAGTTATTTGAACCATCTCAAAGTGTGTAAAAGGGCTTACAGTGTAGGTTTATTACTGTGTATCTATTCCAAAGAGTTGTGTGCAAAGTGCAACTATTTCATGAAGAGCAGTCAAAGTATAGCCATTTTGAAACGGTTCTTGTGCTGGGTGTGTCTATTCACAAAGTGCTGCCATTACAGAGCATTTCTTGCACTGTAAAGAATTATTTACTAAAGTACAGCCATTTGGGGGAAATTTCAGTATGCTGTGTACAGTTTATTCGCAAAGTGCAATTACTTCGAAATGTTGTTGACTCTGAGCTTCTCTTGCCCAGTTCATTCACATCATGATATTATTTGAAATGCTTCTTAAAATGATGATAAATTACTTTAGCAAGACAATAATTTCAAGAGCACTGCAATGCCCTAGAGACTTATTTTGCAAAGTCCAGTTGCACAGAGGCTTGCACCATGCAGTTGTTTGATATGTTTCTTGTACTGATAGGAGGTAATTTCTTGCAGTACAATAACTTCAAGAGTATCACAGTGCCCAAAAGAGTTGTTTCTCAGAAAGCCCAATGACAATTTCAAAAAAGCCCAAAAGCATAAATTCAGAAGTGCAAAGTTACAAATACTGGCATGTGTATCTGTTTGTGCGTATTTGCAAAACCCTTCACTTGTACGTGTTAATATGGCAGATGGATTTTGAAAGCCCTTACCACTTGTGTTTGATCAGAATATTGCAGAGAACTGGAGAATATGCGAGTAAGAGTACAATATTTGTATACAAGCAGCTTATTCAGAAAAAGATGCACACACCAAGGCATTCATTTTGTTACACCTAGCTGGGTCAGAGGCCATAGAAAGAGAGCATTCATTTGTAGAAAACCACAGCAAAGCCATGAGCCAGAATGAAATAAGTGTTGATGTATTAAAGACTTAGCACATCGACTCAAAGCCTTCAAAGAGTTAACAATACATTCATCCAATCTTAAATACCATAAAGCCTTATTCAATTAAACAATTATCCAATAACCTTGATTAAATAATACACTTCCAATTACATTCTTTATTAAACCCAAATGGTTCCAAAGTATTACACGTGTTTGCCTTGGTGTGGTGATTTTTAGTGTATTCATTGGTGTATGCACCAGCAGTATATGAGGGAGAAGGCAAAAACAGTCACTGTTGTACAGGCTGATCAAGGGAAGACCACAAGTGTCTGAAGTGCAAGTTTAGAGAGCTGTGTAACCCCCAAACAAATATTACACTAGAGATGCATTTGTTTTACATGACAGATCAGAAATCAGGGGGAAGACTTTTGCAGCTTACATAACTGACCCGAAAAACAAGGCTAAAATGTGTTGTTTTGGTGACTTAAAAGAGTTAATAAAGGACAGGCTCATGTGTGGTATTAACAGTGCTGCTGTGATAAAGATCTTGCTTCATGACAGTGATTTAACATTGAGCAAACCCACTGAGATTTGTCAGACTCATGAAGTGACAGAAAAACACACAGGTATGCTTGTGAGTGACAAGAGCATGGCTTTAGTAGGCTCCAAAGCAAATCTAGATAGTATGCAACATGTGGCAAACAGAAGTAGGCCTAAGCACATGGCAGCCACAGCCCCTGCTGGCTCACCAGGGAAACCACACAGCTTTCCAGCAAGCTGTAAGGCTAGTTCAGTTAAAGGAGCATCCTCAGTGCAGTACAAGCATGAATCAGCAAAACCTAAGTCCAGCTTTATTGTTAACTATCGCAACTGATGTGCAAATCTCGAGTCTAAAAGAGAGAAGTGCTTAGCATTTGGTCAGCAATGTCACAAGTGTAAAAAATGGAACCATTTTCAAAAGCTATGCAAATCAAATAAATCTCACATAATTGTGAAAAGTTGCACAAAAAAGCGATGCCGCGGTCAGCTTTCTATGTAGATAGTGCATCAGTAGTTGCTGAAAGAGTTGATGAAGTAAATTTATTGGCAAAGAGCGAAGTATTTTGTACTGCCTGGATCAATGTTAACTCAACATAGCTTCAAGTAGACACTGGTTCAAAATGCAATGTTATAGCAGCAGGCACATTTGCTAAAGTGAGAGCTAATGAACAACTCAATGCGGCCAATAGTGCAAAACGTCTTGCTTATGGTGGTGAAGAAATTCAAACAGAAGGCTCAGTGATACATTATGTTATTTGGCCAAGAACTGTTTCAATTTGTTATTCTATGTAGTCCAAAGGCCAGTACAATCTTTATTGGGTCTCAAAGATGGTCTGAGAATGAAGCTGCTTTCTTTTACAAAAAGAAGTTCATCACATTAAGTGCATCTCCAAGTTCTAATTTTTGTGAAGCCATTTTCTCAGAGTATGCAGATGTTTTCGATGACAGGTTGGGCAAACTTCTAGTGGTGCATTCTATGAAGTTAGGCCCAGAGGTCACTCCAGTGGTTAGACTGGCAAGAAAATTTCCGACAGCTATGCAGAATAAAATCAAGACTCAGTTGGATAAAACGGTGCAACAAGGTATAAATTGTCCAGTTACAGAACCAACTGAATGGGTGTCGCCTATGGTAGCAGCGCATAAAAAAATAGGCTTAGACGAAATCAGAATATGTATTGACCCAAGAGATTTTAACAAAGCATTGAAGAGACCATATCATCCAATACACACAGTTGAAGATGTTGCAGCCCTAATACCAAATGCCACTGTTCTCTGTCTTGGATGTAAAAAGATCATTTTGGCACGTGATGCTTAATCGCAGATCCTCATTAGTAATCACTTTTGGTAGCCCATTTAGCAGATACAGATTCTTAAGGATGCAATATGGAATAAACTCTGCAAGTTAAGTCTTTCAGCTTGCAATGGAGCAAATTTGTTCGGGTTATCCTAGTGCCACAAAAGTAGATGATTAACTGGTTGGAGGCAATGGTGAAGCAGAGCATCACAGAAATCTAGAGAGATCTAGACAGAGCGTGTGAAGTAAACTTGAAGCTCAACCCTGTGAAGTACAAATTCAGGCTTCCAGAAGTTACATATGTAGGTCATTTATTTACTCGTACTGGTTTGAGACCACATCTGACCAAGCAAGCAGCTATTCTTGAGATGTCAACACCAGACAATGCTCAAACTCTACAGCATTTCCGAGGCATAGTTAACTATTTAGGCAAATTCATACCAGACTTCAATGAGTTGACAGCACCTTTAAGAGATCTAACACAGAAACATGTTGCATGGTCATGGTTGGAACACCACCAGAAGGCATTTGAAGACCCTAAGCAGAAAACTGCCACCCCACCTACATTAAGATACTATGATGTGAACAAATCGCTCTTTCCTGTGATGCTTCAAAATTTGGTCTAGGCGCAGTTATTCTTCAAGAGGGGTAGACCAGTAGCCTATGCATCTAGAACTCTTACCCAAACTGATATGCAGTATGCTCAAATGGAGAAAGAACTTTTGGCAATAATATTTGCATGTCCCAAGTTTCATGATTATATTAATGGTTGAGCTATTCAGATTGAAACTGATCACCAACCCCTAGTTACTATTCTAAAAAAGCCTATGCATTCAGCTCCAAAGATTACAAAGAATAATGCTCAGATTGCAAATGTACAACTTCAAATGGTCTATACAAAAGTCAGACTATGCTATCTGGTTGATACCTTATCCAGATCGCCTAGAAATATGATGGAACAGCTTGATGTAGAGAATTTTACCATTGATGTGACAGCAGTGTGTAATTTTTCTACCACTAGACTTGATGAGTTAAGAGATCACATTAAGACCGATCCAGTTTTGCAAAAGCTCAGTCACTACATTAATGTTGGATGGCCGTCAAAGCAATCTAGTGTACCACCTGAAGTGGAAACCTATTTTTCTTACAGAGATGAAATGTTGGTGGAAGATAAATAAAAGTCCTAAAATTGTTGTTTCTGCTTCCTTAAAACAAGAATATATTCAGATTTTGCATCGCAGTCACCCAGGTTCCAAATCCACTAAGAAAAGAGAGTGAGAGAATTAGTATTTTGGTCATCATTACCAAGAGACATTGAATAAAGTACTTTCTTCTCATTCAGTATGCAACAGTACTAAACTGCATCTGCAAAGAGAACCACTTCAGCTAAGTCCAGTCCCTGAACTACCTTGGTCGACAGTAGCCACGGATATCTTTGCATGGAACAATCAACACTACTTAGTATTGGTAGACTATTATTCTGACTGGTTTGAGATTGACTTTACTATCTAACCTTACATCAACTACTGTTATTACCAAGTTAAAACGTCACTTCTCAGTCCATGGTAGTCCACACAATGTTATCTCTGACAATGGTACTCTGTTTACTAGGTCAGTTGTTTCAAAGATTTACAAGAGAATGGGACTCTGTACATGTTACTAGCAGTCCTGAATATCCTCAGTCCAATGGTCTAGCTGAACGTCCAGTACAGAGTGCAAAGCAATTACTTGAAAGGTCAGAGCATGACCATACCGATGTCTTTTTTAATTTACTTAATCTCAGAAACATACCCTGTGACTATATTCTCGGCTCACCTGCTCAAAGGACTTCTTTCCTGGTAAACCAGAACAATGCTACCAATTAGTTCCAGTTTATTAAAGCCTAAAAAGTTAACAGAACCATAAAGGCTCAACTATTCAAGAGGTGTTCAATCCAGAAGTCCAGTTATGACAAATTGAGCACATAACTTCATCTGCTAATGGAAGGAGAAACTGATAATACAAATGGCAAAAGGTTTTGACCGGATTGGTCATATTACAGGTATATGTGCAGAGCCAAGATCCTACCTTGTAGAATCTGAGGGCATGGAGTACAGGAGAAACCATAGACATTTACTCCCTGTACCAGGATCATCATCACAACATTGTTTTAATGATAGACTCTAAATCTCAGAGTGAACTAAATGTTGTTCCCATTCCAGAGTGTATTCCTATCTCTAACTCCATTCCTGAAAATGTCTGACAATTCTAAGACCGAGCATTGTACAGAGACAGCTCCAGTTGCTAAGTTTATTTCAAAGTTTTATGCCACACAATACGTACGAGTATCCAGGCCCAGTGTGGAATACACAGCAACATGGACTTAACTGTGTATACATGCATCATATCTTGTGTAAGTGCATGACAGAGAACCGTGTGTGATATTCCTGAATGCCAACTAGATTCATAACATTGCATGCTTTATCTTTCAAGACACAGGATGTAGATCAGAGTGCACACACTGTGTGCTGTACCTTTAAGCAGCATGTCAAAGACGTAACGCACATGCATAAAGGGCGAGCATGTGCCATTGCTAGTGCCATTTTGAGAGTGCAGCCAAAGCGTAACCATGTATGATTCCAGCAGTTAGTATGTATGCAAGTTACTTAAGTTAAAGTCAGTAATCTTTTATCAAGATGTGTTTGTATAAAATAAAGCTGCTCGAACAGAACCCACTAAGACTTTATTGTGTCCAAAGTAGGGAAGCAATAGCAACCTTGAGAAAGGGGGGCTGTCTACTTAAAGGCTTCACTTTTCCTGCTCAACAGAGGAAAGAGATGCTTCATCTGTAAATGGTCAGGATGCCCTAATGGTACGGTCAACATGTTTCTTACTGCAAAATACTAAAAAGAAACATTTTTCAGTATCTCTGTATAAAGCCATCCACCTCATGTTACAGAAATTAACCAGAAGAACTGTTTGCTAGACACAGTATACAGTCTAAAAAAAGTCTCTCAGTAAAAACAGCAGGATATAGGACATACACAGTACAAGTCACCAACATAGGAAACATTTCTGCTCCTGCATGTAAGATACTAATCACATACATAACAGCCATACTATAGAAACGTGAATAAAGCTGCCCCTGTAAGTTTCACAGTGAAATACGTCATCATCCTTTAAACAGAACCTGGATGGTTGGATGGGTACCCTCAAATTTACCTCAGGAATAACTGACCTAGCTATTTTTGAGAAAGGGGTTAAAGCCTGATGGTGATTATTACCAAAGCACTGATGGTTACGAGACTTAAAATTCTTTGAATCCAATAACAATACATGTTTTATTCTTCAGTTGCAGACCCATTTCTGCCCTGCCTTTCTAGCCAGAGGTCCTGATCCTACTCAACCTAAGCAAAATAAGAAAACAAAGTTAGTTATCCAATTTGGCCAATCGCAACACTGTATGCAAATTATTTACTGATTCACCATCTGCTACAAATAAATACCTCTGAATCTCTCTCACAATCATAGTCAAACTAAGATCATGCTTCACAAATAGAAAATACATGGAAAGCCATTTGTATCACATTCTAATAAATGTCACTTGTGGCATACTAATCATACACTTTATCCCCTTGCATGGTGCTATTTATTCATTTTTTTGAAATACAAGACAGAACCTGGGGCCAGTTTTCAAGATGCTCAGTAAAGGACCAATAAGCTAACATGCTTATTTGAAGTTACTGCAGTTAGTCAACTGGTGTTTTGAAGTTACAACTGGTAGAGTTGTCACAGCATGGGCCAAGTGCATCACAGACTACAGCTGCTCAATATCCGAATTTCACACAGCTAACACAGGTGTCATAAGCAAACAGCAACTAAAAGCCTCTTATAAGAATGTGGAAAAAACTGCGCTTGTACTCACTTGAATAGAAAAATACCCGCTGTCATCCATATTCCCAGAAGGTTGCTGCAATTAAAAAACAAAGTTAACTTTTTTCTTCTTTTATGTATACCTTCTCATTTTACTGATCTGCAATATTTAAATATTAAATTACTAAGCACTTAATATCTACAAAACACACTAAAATAATTCACCAAAACATACACAAAACACAATGCCTCAGCATAATAAAATCTTAATGTTAACAAAAAAGTACCAAATTCAAAACACTACATCTGCTTGAATTTAAACACTTCTAAACAGGTGGTACTTCAAAGAATTTCTAAAGGAGGCCTAACTAGAAAAGTAGTAGATTCCAAAGGATTGATACTGAATAGGCAAAATACAATTGTCCAGGACATCCATGCCTTTCGTGCAGCTAGTAGTCCCAATCCCAGACATTTTGCATCAACAATTCTTTCACAAAAGCAGTCATGCAGAATTCTGCAAAAATCAATCAACCATTCAATCAAATCCAATCAAACTAGTAGTGACAGGAATACAGTGCAAACTCCAAAGGAGAAAAGCACTACTGTGCAGCTACTGTAATGTGCTACTGTGGCATTCTTGGAGAAAGTGTGCAAAACATTTATCATTTAAACAGAAGCAGGACAAGTACAGATCCTTGGGGAACACTTACTGAAACAGGCAAGAATGAGAATAAATCATTCTGTCATTTCACTGCTTGCTCCCAGTCTGTAGGGAGCTGTGTAACCAGCTGAGTGAAAATACAAGACCAAAAGAGAGGTTATGTAGGAGGGTTGGTGGCAGACTGTGTCAAAACTTTGAAAAGAAGAACAGCGAGCATAAAGACAAGGTATGCCTGCATCTGTACTGTGATAAACTGAAATCAATGAAGCTGAACGGTGCAGTGGTTGTACTGTGGACAGGCCTGAAGCTCTGCTGTACTGAACCAAAAGGTTGTGCTTGGTTATATTTGTGAAATGGTATGACGAAAGATTTTCTTCCACAGTGATTAAACATACTTCTATTTGACTAAGTGATTTATGAAGACAGAGACAGGATATGCTTGATAGGATATATTCTGAAGGCAATTGGTCCTGGTAGCAGGTCTGGGTTTAAGTAGATTGTTTCTGACAGTATAAGTAGGAATGCAAGTGGGATGAAAAATATTGCTTGATGTTTACTTGGGGTGTAGAGTCTGGAAATTAAATGCGCATTTATTTTTAATTAAGGAGTTAACTGTTTTTAATAAAGTGTAGGTTACACAGAGACGATGCTTCTGGAATGGTTGGATGTCCAGATTTTCCTGAGTTTACAAGTTTGTTTATGGAAGGACAGAAGAGTTGAGACTAGAATGGTACACATCTTGAAACTTGATAGAACAGGTTTTCTTAAACTGCTGCAGCTTTGGTTATGTTGGATTTCTTAAACAGCTGAACTTTTGCTGAGATGATGTTTTATTTCTAGACATTTTTCTAGGCCCTCTCCATTCAAGAGATGTTAAGTTGCCCTAGTTGGCAGTGGTGCTAGGCTGGCATTAACTCATTTAGTTCTTAAAGAGGCATGATCATTTAGAACACTTAGAAATGTTTTGCTGAATACTGTCACAGGATCATCAAGTGTTAGCGCACATTCAACTTATACAGTTTTAAGGCTCTGATGAAGGCTTCTGTCTGGAAATTGGTGAGGTGCTTCACTACATTACAGTGATAGAGTTAATCAAGTTTTGGTATTGGACTGCAAACGTATACCAATGGTCACTCAAGTGTGCACAGCATAGTGCCATGGGATACTACTTTCTTGGGTAAAGATGCAAGAATCCAGTCTAGTACAATTCTTTAGCTGTAGTTTTATGGTACCAAGTTGGGTACTGATTAGTTATGTAAAGCCCTACTGGTCTATATTAGATCACCGAACGCTTAAAAAAAGCGAACGGTGATTAAATCGACCCTATGAAAGCGAAAGCTTACAATGTCGAACTGTCAGAACCACATTTTTTTTCCAAGGGAAAATAAATAAATAAATAAAAAAATAAAAATAATTTGCTGTTTCAAAAACAACTTTAAACATTACATTAAGTGGGAGGCTGTGGCCCCACACCCCCCTACTTAAATATACCAACTCAGAGACCGCACTATAGTGCCGAAAAAGTACAGTTTTGTACCTACCATAAATGTAGATGTCCGAACAGGATAGCATCTGCAGTCATAACAAATGGGTTGTCCTGTCGTCAGGCAGCCCTTCGGTCGGCCGGATTCCAAAGTCTGGGTCCGGCTCCGGCTGATGTCGCACTTCACCCGACATCATCTCTGCTGGTCTTCGGGTATAAAGGCATCAGCCGACGCCATTTTCCTCAGTGTTTCTTGCCCCAGATGCCAGTTGCCCTCTAGGAAAGCTAAATTTTGGATAAATGCCAATGTTTCCAAAATAGTAGAAGGCAAACACAAAAAATAAGCATGTATGTACATATATACAAACAAATACACCATAAGAGACTCCCCAGCTAGCTATTAGGAGGGTAAATACCCTAGGAGTACCACAGAGGGAAGGAGGGTGGGTAATCCTGACTGCAGATGCTATCCTGTTCGGACATCTACATTTATGGTAGGTACAAAACTGTACTATGTCCTTCAAGGATGCATCTGCAGTCATAACAAATGGGTAGAATACCATAGCCAAACTAGGGAGGAGGAAGAAGAATTATGGTGTAGTTAGGATCCCTTGCAATACAGCAGTGGCAAACCCTGCTCGGGATCTAGAGTATAGAGGTAAATTATAATGCTTGGCAAATGTATGCACGGAGGTCCAAGTAGCCGCCTCAATAATGTCCTTGGTTGCCACTCCTCGTAAGAAAGCTGTGGTAGTGGCTGTAGCCCTTGTAGAATGAGGTCTTATGTTCTGTGGAACTGGTTTTCCATGGTAGGAGTAACAGAATCTTATGCAATTTCCTATCCATTTGGAGATTGTCTGTTTGGAAATTGCTTTTCCTTCCCTTCCTGTTGCATAGGCTACTAAAAGCTGGTCAGTTTTCTGTTACTTTTGGTACTGTCCAGGTAGTAGCGTAACTGTCTGTGTACATCCAAGGTATGCAGCAGCCTTTCCCCCCTGTTCTGTGGATTGGGAAAGAAGGTAGGTAGGTGGATTGCCTGGTTTAAAGACACTCTGGATACCACCTTAGGCATAAATGTAGGATTAGTTCTCATGGACACTATCTTGATGGAAGATTAGGAAGGGTTGTACTGCCATTAAGGCCTGTAGTTCCGAAACCCTCCTTGCTGAAGTAATTGCCAGTAGGAAAGCAGTTTTCCATGATAGGTGTTGCAGATTTGCTGTTGCTGCTGGTTCAAATGGAGGGAGTGTCAATTTTTCTAGCACAAAGTTAAAGTCCCATGCTGGTAATGGTGGTTTTCTAGGAGGTTTTACATTCTTGATCCCTCTGAGGAATTGCCTGAGTAGAGGATGCGAAAAGACAGGTGGATCGAAGCTGTATTCTGCGGAAATAGCTGATGCATGCATCTTGATGGAGGAACAGGACAGGCCCGTATGTAGAAGCTCTGCCAAGTACTCCAGGATGTTAGCAATATCTATGTTCGAGACATCTTTTCCTCTTTCAGTACTCCAAATGACAAACCTTTTCCATTTTCCTGCATAGTTCCTTCTTGTTGAAGGTCTGCGGGCTTCAAGGATAATGTCTTTAACCCTTTGGGATAAGTCTGGGTTAGTTGCTGTTATGTGATGTTCCAGGCAGTCAGTTGCAAGGTTTTTAGGTTTGGGTGCATGATGTTGTAGTTGTTCTGAGTTAACATCAAAGGCATCAGGGGTATTGGCCACATTCTCCCCTGAGACATGCTCCTCAGCAAAGGATACCAGTGTTGTCTTGGCCAATTCGAGCCATCAGAATTATCCTTGGACGTTCCTCTTTGATTTTCAGTAGTACCTTGTGCATCAAAGGAAGAGGTGGAAATGCATATGTTGTCAGGCCTTTCCAACTGAAGGATAGAGAGTCCACCTTCCATGCTAGTGGGTGGCATGTCCTTGTGCAGAATTTTTGAGCTGGTGATTGAGTGGGGATGCGAATAGGTCTATTTGTGGCATTCCCCATTTCTTTGTGATGGCCTTGAAGATGTCCGGGTGTAGCATCCATTCGTGAGCATCCGAGGTGGTTCTGCTTAACATGTCTGCTAGGGTGTTTTCTTTTCCGGCACAAATATTGCCTGTAACTGGATGTTGTAGCTCAGAGCCATATTCCAAAGGTCCAGAGTCATTCTGCATAGGGGTATGAATGAGTGCCTCCCTGTTTGTTGATGTACCACATGACTGTGGTGTTGTCTGTCCTTATCATTAAATGGCCTTCTTTGAGGAATGGTTTGAATGTCTGGATTGCTAGTTTTACTGCCAGCATTTCTTTTTGGTTTATGTGCAGGTGCAGCTGGTCTGGAGTCCACAATCCTTGTATGCACTTGTCCAACATGTGGCCCCAGCCTAGGTCTGAGGCGTCCGTTGAGATGGTTTGGTTTGCTTGAAAGTTGTGGAAGGGCAAGCCTGGGTTTGACTGGCATGCTTGAGCCCACCATAGGAATTCTTGTTTCAGGCATGGGATTAGTGGGATTTCGGTTTCTAAGCTGTGCCTGTGTTGAGACCATAAATTCTTTAGGTACCACTGTAGTTTTCTCATATGCAGTCTGGCATGGGGACCAGGATTATGCATGATGCCATGAAGCCCAAGGCCTGCAGTACTTTTCTTGCTGTTAGTTTGTGCTGCTTTGTTAATGCCAAGAAGTAAAGAGGGAGTTGTGCTTGTTTTTCTGCAGTTAGGAATGCCATTTGTTTTACTGTGTCCAATTCCGCCCAAGAATGTTCTTGTCTGGGATGGAATCAGTCTTGACTTTTTTAAATTGACTGTGTATCCCAGGGCTTGTAGTAAGCAAATGACTCTTTGTAAATCTGTTGTCAGCTTGCTTTTGTTGTCCGCTTGTAACAGGCAGTCGTCCAGGTATGGATAAATTTGGATTCCCTGTAGCCTGCAATGAGCGATTACTGATGCCAGGCATTTTGTGAATACTCTGGGCGCAGTAGATAAGTCAAAGGGCAATGCTGAGAATTGATAATGCTCTGATCCTGCAAGAAATCTGAGGTATCTTCTGCAATTTGGTCGTATGGGGCGTGCAGGTATGCCTCCTTGAGATCTAGAGTTACCAGCCAACACTCCTTGCCCAGCATGGGAAGAAGTTGCTGTAGGGTCAGCATTTTGAATTTTGGTACAATGATGTATGTGTTTAAGACGGACAGGTCGAGAATAGGTCTCCAACTTTTCTCTTTTCTTGGTACTAGGAAGAGTCTGGAGTAGAATCCTTTGCCCTGTTGTGTTATTGGTACTCTTTCCACAGCTCTCATCTTTGTTAATTGAGCTATCTGCTTTAGAGCTTCTGTTTTTTGATTTGGAGGCAGGTTTGGCATTCCTCTTTTTACTGGTAAGGTGTGGAAGTGGAACTTGTAGCCTTGGTCTATGCTTTGCAAAATCCACTTGTCTTTTGTGATATAGTGCCAATTTTTCGAAAATAAGGCTAACTTTCCGCCTAAAGGTGCTGCTATTTGCTCCCTGGTAGGCAGTGTCAGAGCCAAGTCACTGTGATTGTCCTGTTGCAGTGGCAGTGGTTGTGTCTGTGCCTCTCTGGTTATTGCCTTGCCACTGGCGTCCTCTATAGGCACCTCCTCTGGATTGATTTCTGCCTCTAGAGCATCTATTCCTGCCTCTTTGAGATTTTGAGGAGTCTGGAAAGGACCAATTTTTGGCAGGCCAGTTCCTGCTAAACCTTGGGGGCTGAACCTGTAAGAAATCCTTAACTGTTTGTACAGATTTTGCCTTCTCTTCCATTTGCTGAGCAGGTGTACCAAATAGACTGGCCTTATCCATAGGAGCATCTAACAGCTTTGCTTTAACATGATCCGGCAAAACCTGTTCCTTCAACCATGCATGCCTTCTTATCACTGTGCCAGTCATGGCTGATCTAAATGAAGCCTCCAGTGCATCATAGCCACATTTTAAAGAATGGTTACTAACCTGCTGAATGTTATTCACCATTTCTAAAACATATTTCTTATCTAAGGAGTCAGAGGACAGCTTCTTAGTTAACTGATCAAGCATAAACTCTTGGTATTGGATCATGTTAAACTGACAGTTTAAAGCTCTAGCTGAGAGAGTAGCAGAGGTGTAAACTTTTTTCCCCCATCTCTCTAAGGACCTGGATTCCCTTTCAGAAGGGAGGGTTTTTGCTGAGGTCGGCTACTGCCTTAGGCCCCTGGGATATAGTCTCAGGATCTGCAAGTGGGGCCTTGTACAGGTGGTGATGAGTGTCTGGCACCCTGTAAAATCTATCTGGTTTGGCAGGGGCTGGAGGTAAAGTATCAGGAGCAGTGCAAACATCATTAAATGCATCATCCACAACAGGCAGAACTGGAGGTATAGCTAAGGGCCTATGTTGTGGTAAGTGCAGAAAGGTCCTAAGCCTTTTCTTGAATCTGAGAAATCTTGTCCCTGCCATTGGAATTGTTCTCTCATGGCATGTAAGGTTTCCCCAAAGGAAAATTCCTCTGGTGGAGAGGCAGATGGAATGGATTCTTCAGCATCGGAATCTTCATAAGTAGAAAAAGGAGCCTCTGGCTGATCTGTAATGTCTGAGTCATCCGAAGAATCATCAGAGGACACTGGCTCGGGGCTCTGCTCTAGGTCTCTTTTCTGGAGGCTGAGAGGCCCTGTCTGGGTGAGATTGGGATCCCTAATTAAGGAGATTAAATCCTCTGCCAGAGTAAGCATTTGTGAACTAGAAGTGGGCCTATGTGAGGGGGTCTTAACAGGCACTGATTTAACAGTTTTGGCTGCTTTAGCCCTGGCAAAGGCCTTTATAGACATGGCTGCAGGAGGCCTAGCAGCACCATGTGCTGGGGTAGAGACATCCAAAGGGATGGTGTCTGATAATTCACTAGGAACCACAATAGTAGGCAAAACTTCAGAGGCCGATTCAACTAGGGCAGCAGGAGCCTCAGTAGTAGTCATGGATTCGCTGAAGATTGACCCAAACCGAGACACAGCATGCTTAACCATGGTTTCGTGTCGGTCTTTTCTTTGCATTTTTAACAATTTGGGTAGTCGGAGGATCCAAAATCTGAGCGAAACTGTTCAGCAAACTCCGATCGCTCGTCGGTTGAAGAAGCACAGGCTAAACAGGCTGCTACGTGGTCTGGGCCTAAACAAGGTAGGCAGTAAGAGTGGAAATCTTTATGAGGTATTTGTTTCCCACAAGTTAAACAGTTATTTACTTTTCTGACATCGGCTGAGGCAAGAAAGAGTCGGTACTTAGCTTTTAGAAGTCTTTGGTAATCTCTGGATCTGACCGACCGGCACTTGCGAACAGCTTCTGCTTCAAGCGCCACGCTGCAGAAAGACTGAGGAAAATGGCGTCGGCTGATGCCTTTATACCCGAAGACCAGCAGAGATGACGTCGGGTGAAGTGCGACATCAGCGAAGCGGACAGACTTTGGAATCCGGCTGCCTGACGACAGGACAACCCATTTGTTATGACTGCAGATGCATCCTTGAAGGACATCGGCAAAGTAACGAAGCGACAAAGCAAATTCTTTCCCAGGGAAAGAATTCGCTTAAAAGCCGCTTCGATATTTTGCCGTTTCAGTCTTAAGTTCGACCAAGACACATTCGAAAGAATGCATCTTCCGTCTTCTAATAGGGAACCAAAGTCCTACAGTTGTGTTGTATTAGAAGGGTTATCAGAGTTTACTGTACAATAATCAATGTTCACGACGCCCAATATTATGATTTCTTATTGTATATTGGTGGGGATCCAGCAAACAGTCTCTTCTAGCATAGAGATATTATTACCTGTATGTATGTATATGCCGTTTATGGTTAGACTTTTATGGGTCATGTGCTTATGCTGTGAGACATGTACTTCTGCATGTTTGAACTGTGAAGTGGCGTCACGGAAAGAGGAGTTCCAAAGTATTTTGTGGAGTAAGCTACCTTCACCTGCTGTTTTATTTTATCTGTCGAGCCTTAGTATATTTTATGCAGGGATTGATACTTCATCATCTATTTCCGCCAGGTTTCTGTGGTAACTAGGATATCAACAGAGTTACGGCTGATCCAGTCATGAACTTTACTTAATTTGTTATTAATGGTTCTTAGCGTTGTCACCTCACAGCAAGACGTGGTAGTGTTCGATTCTCAGCTAGAGCGTCTTCTGTGTGGAGGCATGCGTGAATGGGCGGGCCTTCGTTGAAGGTTGGGCATCACGGCTGGTAACTCGGCACACAAAAATACACTACCAAAACATTAACGGACCAGAGTTCCGCTGTGGTGACCCCTAACCGGGATAAGCCAAAAGACACAATAACAACAACATACTGATGTGAAAGACCTGTAACCCATCCTGATGGGTTAGGACTTGGCAAAGTTTCACAGGCGATTACTAACCTAAAGGCTTAAGAGCAGTTACAAGCCTAGCCATTATTACCTACATTTTACCCAATTTTCTATCCCTAAAGGCTAGAGGATGGCTTAGGTCTGTGCCTATTACTCTTGAGCATTTTGCAGACTGCCTTGTCCATAAGGGACACAGGTGCCACTCCTGGAATGAATTTACAATTCCCCATCCATTGGTCCAAACTGTATTTGAAGGAGGTCAGGAAATGGCTCAGATTTATGTTCCAGAAAACAGGTAATCTCAGAGACGCACATCTGTCTCTCCAGCATGTTTTGTACAGACCAGGTTTAGATCCCTAGATCTGGCAGTGTTGTAATGTAAACACTATTTAGAAGTGGTGGTGATTGAGTTAGGCCAGGATTAAGGTAAACATCTCCACTTTATCATTTATATTTGTCCTGAAAATTATCAGGGCATTTGTAATGAATTTTCTGTTCTGAAGGTATTTTACTGATCCATGGGCTATAAATGGAATAACTGATTTTAAATAATTCAATGAAGATGGTGTGATGTAAAGTTGGAGACATGGGAATGTAATGGTTTGTTTTGTTATAGGTGTGTTAAGTGATAGCTGGTGGCAGGTTGTAAGTTGCATTACCACAGTGAGGGAAACAAGCAGGAGTTGTGGGAGTGCCACTGTGACTGGATTATGAGGTAGCAGATTTGATTGAGTGGTTTAGTTGGCTAATATATAAAAGTGATGTTGAGAGTGACAATCTATTGTGATTGGCTGATTGGGCTTAATAGGTGACTGTGGATACTTTAAATGTAGAGCACGAGAGGGAGAGTGGGGTTAAGAAGTAGGGTAGGAAAGCACAGTGAGCCCAAGTATAGCGAGGGTGAGTGCAGTGTGTCTTTAGCCATGTAGAGTAGTGTCGGTTCCAGAAACAATTTACTGTAAGAAAAAAATATACTAAGAATTCTGCTTTAGTGCAGTTCACAGATGGCTGGTAGGCCACAATACCCTGTTCTAAGTATTATGTTTTGAAAATCGTGCTCAAGGTGGAGCACTACTAACTTGGTGGGGTGGGGGCAAGTTAGGTAGCAAAACCCAAATCCTCCCTAGGCCTTGCAGTACAGCTTTTCTTAACAGAAATCTTTTTTTTTTGTGCCAAACAAGTTGCGTGAAATTTTATTGTGATGGTTGTAATAAGCGGCACTGGTGAATTTTAAAAAAAGTTAACATTCAATACCATGCAAGTTGAGGAGTAAACTCAGCTGTAAGGGTGCTAGTAGTATGTTAGTCAAGTGACTTAGTAGCTGGCTGGTAATGACAAGGCCCCTAGTTACCAGATAAAGAGGGTGGAAGTAGAGCTCCACATAGTTCAACTTGTTTTATGACCAATACCATTTTAACAATTTTATTTTACATGATTTCACTGGTGCGGGAGAACAGCAAGATGTTTGCAGAGGCCGATATACTTGGTAGGCCTGTTCACAGTACTGTTAGTACTAAGGCATTCAAGTATAGAAGAAAAATAGGCTACTAGACTGAAAGTATAACATTATTTTATGAAACTAGTAATTTTAAAGTTAAATACGCTTTGAATGGACTGAATTTGGAGATAAAAAGACAACTGAAA
Source organism: Protopterus annectens (assembly GCF_019279795.1). Classification (NCBI taxonomy): domain Eukaryota; kingdom Metazoa; phylum Chordata; order Ceratodontiformes; family Protopteridae; genus Protopterus; species Protopterus annectens. The sequence continues at coordinate 1,105,433,550 of NC_056737.1, read as the reverse complement.
ACTAACCAAGGATTGTAGAGGTTAAGAGAAAAGATGGTGGAAGAAAGTACACTTGTGTACACTTACCATAAATGTAGATGTTAGTTGTTAGTGTGTATTCACTGCTGCGGTCATCACATTTGGGTTATCTGCTTGCAGTAGACCTCAGTCGGCCTGATGAACAAAGTCTTGGGTCCTGCGTCAGTTGCTGTCTCTTCTTCCGTGACATGACATCAGGTCGTCAGGGGTATAAAACATGCAGCCGACGCCATTACATCAGTTTTTCTTGCCCCAGATGTCAGGTGCCCCCCTAATGGGAAGCAATTAAATATATAATTATACAAGGTTATACCTCCAACCAAAAAGCTTTTAAGCATAGAAAAGGAGAGTAGAGGTATAGCCAAAAGAAGTCAGGGGGCTGGAGGGAGGGTAACCAGGACTGCAGCAGTGAATACACTCAGACATCTACCTTTATGGTTAGTGTACACAACTATACTATGTTCTTAATGTTTCACTGTTGCAGTCATTACATTTGGGTAGATTCACAAAGCTAAAGATGAGAGGAGGAATTTAGATAGCATTAGAACCAGCTATACGGCCCTGCAAGACTGCAGTGGCAAAGCCAGCTCTGGATTTAGAGAAAATTGGCAAATGGTAATGCTTGGTGAAAGTATGTACAGAACTCCAGGCAGCAGCTTCTAGGATGTCCCTGGTAGGGACGCCTCTGAGAAAGGCTGTAGAGGGAGATGCAGTACTAGTTGAGTGGGGTCTGATCTCCTGTGGGATAGGTTTTCCAGGTTGCTTATATCAGAAATGAATGCAATGGCCTATCCATTTAGAAATGGTTTGCTTTGAAACAGCCTTCCCCTCCGTCCCTGCAGCAAATGCCACCAGCAGTTGTTCAGATTTCCTTTGAGGTTTAGTCCTGTCCAAGTAGAATCTAAGTTGTCTGTGCACATTTAAGGAGTGCAGTATCCATTCCTCTTTGTTCTGTGGATTAGGAAAGAAGGTTGGCAAATAAATGGACTGATTCAGGGCCACACTGGATACCACCTTGGGCATGAAGGAGGGATTGGTTCTGAGGGACACCCTGTCCGCAAGAAAGATGATGAAAGGCTCCACTGCCATAATGGCCTGTAATTCAAATACCCTTCTTGCTGAAGTGATCGCTAAAAGGAAAGCTGTTTTCCAGGAAAGAAATTTTAAATCTGCAGCAGCATCTGGCTCGAAAGGAGGAAGAGTGAGTTTCTCCAAGACAAAGTTAAGCTCCCAGGCTGGGTGGTCTTAAAATGTTTGGCCCCTCTGAGGAACTGCTTGAGCCGTGGATGAGAGAAGAGGGGAGATTCTATGTTATGAGCTGAAATGACTGAGGCATGAATTTTGATGGAGGAAAAGGACAGGCCCTTGTGAAGCATCTCAGTTAAGTATTGTAAAATCTGAGGTAAACTGGGCACTGCTGTGCTCATCCATTGAGACTGGTTCCAAGCACAGAATCCTTTCCATTTTTCAGCATAAGATTTTCTAGTACTACGTCTCCTTGCCTCTAAAATGACATCCAACACTGGTTTACTGAGGGATGGTAAAGGAGAGCTTAGGTAATTAGCCAGGCTGTTAGGTTCAGTGTTTGAAGCAGAGGGTGCAGAATCTGGTTCTCCTGCTGAGACAACAGAAAAGTAGTCCGAGGCAGGTGCCATGGGGCCAACAGTGACGCACTGTGCAACAGGGGGTATCAGTGTTGGAGTGGCCAGTCTGGTGCAATCAAAATCGTCCTTGGTTTGTCCGGTTTGATCTTTAGTAGCACTTTGGAGAGGAGACGCAGAGAAGGGAAGGCATAAACTGATAGGTTCTTCCAGCTGAAGGACAGAGCATCCACTTTCCAAGCTTGTTTGTGGGGAGTCCTTGTGCAAAATTTGTCCAATTGATAGTTCTGGGGGGAGGCAAACAGGTCTATACCTGGGCTCCCCATTTTCTTGTCAACATGTTGAAAATCCTTGGTTCCAGTTTTCACTCGTGTGGATCCATGAGGTTTCTGCTTAGTCCGTCTGCCAGTGTATTTAGTTTTCCTGGCAGGAATTGAGCTTGTAGATGCACTTGGTAGCTCAAGGCTGTGTTCCACAATGCCATGGCTAGTCTGCAGAGGGGGTAACAATGTGTACTCCCTGCTTATGTACCACATAACAGTGGTGTTGTCCGTCTTTACCATTAATTGTCCTGGAAGAATGTGGTCCTTGAAGGCTGTCAGAGCATTCTGTACAGCTAACATTTCTTTTTGATTGACATGCAGGTGCATTTGACTTTGGTTCCATTTGCCCTGAATGCACTTCCCTGCCAGATGAGGCCCCCATGCATAGTCTGATGCATCTGTTATTGGGGGTTGGGCAGCAGGGAGTAGTGTGAATGGTAGTCCCTTGTTTTGGTGGCAGGCCTCTGCCCACCACAGGAACTCTAGGCAAGGTATGATAGGAATCATTGCTTCTAGATCCTGAGAATGTTGACACCATAGGATTTTTAGATACCATTGTAGTTTCCTCATATGCAGACTTGCAAATGGAATTAGAAGAATGCAGGAGGCCATGAACCCAAAGGCTTGCAGATAGTAGGGTTTTTGTGGCCACTTGTTTGAAGTTGGTTGTCAAATTAATTTGTTTCTCTGGCATGAGGAAAGCCATCTCGGAAGTTGTATTCAAGCTTGCTCCCAGGAATATAATTTGTTGACAGGGTACCAGGTGTATTTATTTTCGTTTATGGTGTACCCCAGACAAGTTAGCACCCTTTGTACGAAGGCCTGATGATTCAAAAGTATGTCCTGGCTTTCTGCCTGAATTAGACAATCGTCCAGGTATGGATATATTTGAATATTTTTTTTGCCTGCAAAATGCAATGACTGGAGCTAGGCACTTTGTGAATACCTTGGGCGCAGTAGATAAGCCAAAGGGCAGTGCAGAGAACTGATAGTGGGTGTAGCCTGCTTTGAAGCGTAGGTATCTTCTGCAAGATTCCCTGAGAGACAGAGACAGACAGAGACACAGAGACACAGAGACAGACAGAGACACAGAGACAGACAGAGACACAGAGACAGACAGAGACAGACAGAGACAGAGAGACAGACAGAGAGACAGAGACAGACAGAGACAGACAGAGACAGACAGAGACAGACAGAGACAGACAGAGACAGACAGAGACAGACAGAGACAGACAGAGACAGACAGAGACAGACAGAGACAGAGAGAACTTGCTTTTGGGCCTCTGCCCACTGATTTGGGGTAGATCTGGCCAACCGTTTGGGGTTGGTAACAAGTGTGGAAGTGAAATCTGTATCCTTGGGACACCATTTAAAACCCATTTGTCCTGGGTAACGAGTTCCCAGTTCTTTGCATGCAGAGCAATCTTTCCCCCCAAGTCAGTTGAAAAGTGCTTGGAAGTTTTAAAAAAGTCAGTCAATGAGACAGTTTACCATAGGGGGGAGTTTTATTACTCTCAAATTTGGAAGTGGAGGCCCCCCACTGCTTAGTCCTGTGCGTACCCTGAGACTGAAGCCTGGGTGCTCTGCTGGATCTGGGTTTGGACTGAGAAGGTCTGAAAGAGGCATGAAGAGACCAATTCGTAGAAGGCCAATGCCTACTAAATCTTGGAGGTTGTACTTGAAAAAATCTGTAACAGTTTGCATAGATTTAGCTTTTTCCTCCATCTTTTTAAGAACTTCTTCTGCCTTGTTGCCAAACAGGCAATCCTGATTTAAGGGAGCATCCAGTAATTTAGCTTTAACATGATCTGGCAAGGATTGCTTCTTAAGCCAAGCATGCCTTCTAAGTACTGACCCAGTTACAGCAGCCCTGCAAGATGCCTCTAGTGAATCAAAACCACATTGCAAAGTATGTTTTCCAACTTGTTCAGCAGAATGCATTAAATTCTGTAAATCCTTATTTTCAGCGCAATCAGGAATCAACATCATTTTCTGTTTAAGCAATCCAATAATATGCTGCTGATACTTTAACATATGAAACTGGCAGTTTAAGGCTCTAATGGCCAAAGTTGCAGAAGTGTATACCTTCTTACCCCATCTATCCAGCGCCCTGGAGTCTCTATCAGAGGGGGTAGGATTTTTGGCAGTAGTAGCTTTAATGCCCCTGGGTCCCATTGAAATGGTTTCAGGATCCGCAGTAGAATTTTTGAAAAGGAACTTGAGAGTCAGGAACCCTGTAATATCTATCAGGTTTTCTGGGAGCAGGAAGTAAAGAGAGTTAGGGGCCAAGCTGGATTCCGAAAAAGCATCATCCACAATGTCTAGTACAGGAGGTATGGCTAAAGGCCTGTGCTGGGGCATGAGTAAGAAATCCCTAAGCCTCTTTTTAGAATCAGAGAAATCCTGACTTTCACAACGAAAATGCTCCCTGACAATATGCAAGGTTTCACCAAAAGAGAAATCCTCTGGAGGGGAAGCAGAGGGAGTTGAGTCCTCAGCATCAGAATCCTCATAGGTCGATAAGGGTAAATCCTGGTCATCAGAGGAAACAGAAATTTCAGAATCCTGGTGAGAAGTATCATAAGCAAACTCAGTCCTAGGTCTCTTAGAGGGGGAAGGTTGGCTTCCCCCAATTAAAGTAATAAAGTCTTCAGCCATTCTCATCTGTTTTTTAGGCATAGAGGCCTGACCATGCGGTCTGAGCGTCAAGTTTTCTAGGCATGGTTCGAGATTTAGGCCTTGAAGAAGAAGATGGCGTCAGTTTAATATGCAAGTCAGTAGGCCTGAATACACCCTCAGTAGCCGGTGCCTGCACAGTGGCTCTGGACCCATCCAAGGTACAGGTTTCCACAGTTGAAGTATCTCGCAGCATACCGGACTCCAAATGGGTCTCAGTAGAGGCCTGCGAATCTGAAATAGCGGGTATCAGGGGATGCGAAAGCACCTCACTGAGTACTGGCGACTGGCTTAGGAGAGGAGTCGTCGGCAGCTTTGGACCTCAGCGGCCTGTCTCTGTCTTTATCTTTGCGTTTTTTTGGAATGTCAGTAGTCGGATGGCTTACCGAAGACACATCAGGATAATTGAACCGAGCACCAAAATATTTAAAAGCGAAAATATACCGACGACAGATAGTTAGAGGTTTAAATAAGGCACAAAACAGACAGTTTAGGTGGGTGTCAGGTCAGGGGCAAGCAAGGCATAACAGACAGCGAGGTACGTCGTGGTCAGGGCCTAGGCAAGGAATACAGTACGAATGAAAATCTTTGAAGTATTTGCTTTCCACAAGAAATGCAATTATTTACTTTTACTGACATCGGTTTAGAGCAAGAAAAAGTTTCCCCAATGGGGTACTTAGCTTTTAGTTGAAGACTTTGGTTCTGAAACTCAAAAACGAAAATTTCAGGAGTTGGCCGACCGGCACTTGCAAACTGCTTCTGCTTTGGGTACCGCACTACAAGAAAGACTGATGTAATGGCATCTGCTGCATGTTTTATATCCCTGACTACCTGACGTCATGGAAAAAGAGACAGCAACCGACGCAGGATCCAAGAATTTGTTAATCAGGCCAACTGAGGACTACTGCAAGCAGATAACCCAAATATGAGGATTGCAACAGTGCAACACTAAGAACATCAGGGTTACACCTTACAAATTTTATGTGACCTTTTAACAATACATGAAAATACTATTAGAACACAACGCTGCTCTGGCACAATAAAGGCTGTCCCTTTACCCACGAACCAAACTGCTGTTGTAATCACAAAGTGAACGATATCAAACGGATATTTTAAATATGTTTAATAAAAAATGAAAATAAAAGACAGAAAAAAGTAACTGACTAAGCGCTTTCGTCTCCTTGACGGAGACTTCTTCAGAATCCAGTTACCCTTACCAATCCATACATTATATATCACAGTATTAGTAGCATACATACCAAAGAATCACAATAGATGACTTTTTTTCTCACTAGTAGTTAATGTACTTCTTTTAATGTAATTGCCAGAAAATATAAAGCGGGACTATCGATATGACATCTGAGGTAATTATGGGATGCATAAGGAGTGGCATCAATAGTGGAAGACAGGATACTTTGCTTCTTCATTACAGACAGTTTGGTGTGACTATGTCTACAGTACTATGAATCATTCATTTGTGCAGGTTGGTCTTGAATCGGGTCAGTGAATAGCTCTGTTTCACGTGACCTGAAAGTTTGTTCCAGAAGTGCGGCAGTCTCTATTTGTCTCTCCAGCAAGTTCTGTTAATGTCACAGGCTAGGTTAAGATCCCTACAGTGACGGACTCTTGTGCCATTACATTTCTGTATTTGAAGCATATCCATTAGGCAGGGTCGGATATTGCCTTGTAGACCAGGCACAAGTCTCCTCTCAGCAGCCTATACGATACAGAGTAATGTGACAGAGCATTAGTCTATCCACATACGTCATGGTTTGGAGGTCCTGTATTTTCTTGGTGAGGAACCTCTGTGGTCTCTCCAGCTGCTGCGGGTGTCTGCTGAGGTACATGGAAAAGGGAGTATCATACACTATTAGTGGTCTGATGAGAGTAGAGTACAGTGGGGTATAACACCCTTAGACCTGGATGTGATGCCCAACGTAGGACACTTGGTGGTCGAAGTTAAAATTACTGCCTACCCGTGTTCTGTTCCTAGGTCTCACACCACTGGGTTTAAGCTTAGGGTGTGTTAACACTGTCGGTAGCAGACCATTTTTTGCTAAGGACAACAGTAATGCACTTTTTTTGCATTCAGTTTGCTTTGGCACCAGTCATTTGTCTGTGTTAGCCCTTCCTCTACTATGTTAACACTGTTGGGGGGGACTCTATTATTGCACCCAATTTGCAATCAGCGAAGCTGGTAAGCCAAAGACCATCTAATTTAGCCTGTAGTTCAGAGAATTAGATTCTGAACAGTAAAGGACCCAGCACAGAAACTTGTGGTATGCCACTAGTGACAGGTCTACTGGTAGAGAAGTAGTCACAGACTTCGACAGTATGTGTTCTGTTGATGAGCCAATTGGCTACTAATCTAGTGATGTAAGGGTTAATCCCCGAGAGTTGTTTTACTATGATACCAGAGTGGAGGGGTTGTGTCAAAAGCCTTGGCCAGGTGAAGATAAGTGGTATGCACCGCCTTGCCTTCATTCAGTTTTTGCCTTCATTTTCTTAGTTATTTTTAAATGTAATGGGGATTGTAAAAAGGTGCTACTGCCCCACCTCCCCTTCTTTCTCCCTTCTCTCTTTCTTCTTGTTCAATTTTAAGAAATGTAGGCAATGCAATGTAAAAAAAAAAAAAAAAAAAAAGTGTGGTTGAAAGAGAACAACAAACAACTGACTGACTGGTTCTCATGTCTCCATGGAAACATTTTGATAATGAGAAATTGGCCATCTGGTTCTCACGTCTCATGAAGATCAGGCTCAATTATTAACAGTCAGGATAGGAGGAGATGAAGATGAAAATTGTAGTTGTATAAATCAATCTACAGGAAAGGCCCCAGGAATAGATGATATTCCTGTGGAATTTTGGAAGCTAGGAGGGAACAAAACTGATGATCTGGAAGGTTTTGTTTAATAATATTTTAAGAGGAGGAGAGGTACCAACATCCTGGATGAAAGCAGTGGTAGCTTTAATACCTAAAGAGGGTACAGATCCATCAGATCCAGCTTCATACAGGCCCATTTCAACACTAAACCATGACTATAAAGTGTTCATGTCTATAATGGCTAAAAGAATGACAAAAGTAATGCCAAAATTGATAGAGATGGATCAGTGTGGTTTTCTGGAGGAAGACAAACATTTAAGAAAATTAAAAGAACACTGATGATCTACAGGGAAGCAGAATGTAAGAAAATACCATTGTTGTTGGTGAGTCTTGATGGAAAGAAAGCATTTGACAGAGTAAGCTGGGACTTTATATGGGGTAATGGAAGTATTTGCATTTCCTGAATAAATTATAAGGTTGATTAAGAGAATATACGATGGATCAGAGATGAAAATTCAAGTGGGTGAGGTCCTCTCTAATAATTTCTGCTTGAGCAGAGGAACCAGCCAGAGGTGTCCTCTTCCCCTTTGTTATTTGCATTATATTTAGAACCACTGGCAAAGAAAATAAGGGACTTGAAAATTTAAGGATATTCCCCCCACCCACTACCTCTCTCAGCACCCATCAACAACCTACTCTTAGCAAGCTTGGCTACTCATGTTCCCAGCTACCTACTACATAATACTAACTTCTTGTAGCAATAACTGCTAATGGCTGTTATGTACCTCAAACAGATTGTATCAACTGTTCACGGATGAATCTCAACTACATTTGTAACCATGTTTAGTATATGTCACCATATTTTAAAATTGTACTATGTTTTACAGCTGTTTTACATCCGTTTTCTTCTTGTCTTACGTCCTTAACTGGACTAATGTCTATATTTAAATGCTATGTTTTTAACTGTATAGTGCAAATAATACTTAATGTGGAGCTTTTCTCCCCGGGCCTCCACTGAAAATGGACCTGTGTCCAGTCGGACTCCCCCGGTCAACAAATGTAAACAAATAAATAATAATTAGTATGGTAGTCAAGAAAAAAATGGCTCTATTTGCAGATGATATTATTTTATACCTGACAAAACCAGAAAGAGACATTACAGTGCTGTGGAACATTTTGAGACCGTTTCAAATCTTTTCAGGATGCAAAATTAATGAAGCTAAAACAAATACAACAGCGGGAAATTATGTAGCCACATATAGATTGGTTCAGCAGTAGCCATATTTATGGGGACATGATAAAATTAAGTATTTAGGAGTATGAATTAAAAATGACTTGTGTGGCAGCTAATGATATGTGGGAAGAGACCAAACATAAGACAATACAAAAACTAAAAATAAAATGAAGCTTTTTGTTACATGGATTTGGATAGTAAAATACAAGCAGTTAAAATGCTTTTAGTCTCATTAGTCTTGTACCCAGGGATATTTTTAATCAACCAGAAGAGAAGATGTGGATAGTAATTAATAAATAGCTGAAGGACTTTATCTGGGAGAGGAAGACGGCAAGAGTCAAGTGGGACAAGCAGTTTCTTCCAGTAACAGGGCGGATTGGGATTACCCAATATGAAGCGGAATTTCAGAGCTACACAGTTAAGGCTCTATATACAGTACAAGCAGAAAACTATAATTCTAAGTGGCAAGGGATGGTGATAAAACAGGGGGGATGCTCAAGAAACAAGGAGACAGTGGGATTTTGGATGCAGGCCTTTAAAGGAGAATAAGAATAATCATAAAGAATATTATATCTATAAAGTAGCAGAAAATATCCTAAGAACTAAGCCAACACGGGAATGAAGAAAGGAGAGTCTGCCGATATGGATTACTGCAATTAGAGATATAGACAACAGGCAATGGGGGGGGGGGGGCTGGAATTTATGGGAGAAGATTGGCAAAGAAAACAAGGTATTTAGAGCAAAAAACTAGTGAGGGAACGATGATAGAATGGGATGATGCCAAGAATTTATTTGGATTGCAGGTTAAGAGACGGTCTTTCCTATCAAGGATTGATCTCAGTGTATAGGCAGAGAAAGAAATTGTGGGGTCCTAAATGAAAGACCAGCGCTGGCAGCATTTTTTGTAGAAACTAGAACAGAAGCTGCTATTAAAAGAGCAATAATTAGTAGAGCATATTAAATACTGTATGAAAACTACAAGAATGAAATCACAGCAGGTTAGAAAGGATTGGGAAGAGAGACTGGATAAGCAATTCACAAAGAAACAATGGAAGGATATATGCAAGTCTCCCAAACATGCAACAGATTCCAGAATATTTAGGATTTTTGGTTGGAAATGTACGTAGATATTTTTACACCCAAAGCAGACCCCAGAAAAATTTTCCTCAGGTAGGCAACTAATGTTAGAGATGTGACAGGAAGAAAGAGGTAATCTGGAACATATTTTCTGAGCGCGCTGTGAGTTGGTGGATTTTAAGGATTCTCTGCGGGATGCTGGATAGGCCGAGATTGGTGTTATGAGGGAGACTTGAGTTATGATACAGAATTGAAATTGCCTAGACATGGTAAGGCCTTGCTGTGTCTAATTTATGGTGGCTACCAAAAAGCTATTACTAAAAAATGGAAATCAAAGTCTAAACCAACTATATTAGAAGCAGTGAGAATACAGTAACAGAGATAAAACAACTGGAATTGAAATGTTTAGAAGTAAGTAGGAACAAACTACATAGGAAAAAATGGGAATTGTGGGAACAATACATACAAGGGAGGAATGGGGTTTAAAACAAGGCAGGACTTAAATGAGCTATGCAATGTTTAACTGAAAAGGAGTGAGTCAGTATGGTTTGTGATGTAAAATGCTTGCAACCATGATTGTGTCAGTGTGGTCTGTTTTTATTTATATAAAATGTATGACTGCCTATGTTGTAAGTGATGTTTAATAAAGATATTTCTTGTTTAAAAAGGGGCAGAAATTGAATAATTTATGTAATGTTGCTTAGGTTATATGATACATAGCAATTGAATAATTTATATAATGTTGCTTAGGTTATAGGATATATAGCAATACATGTGAAGTATAATGTTTGTAAACATGAACTTGTTAATACAGTTTGATTACTTTTATATAAATGTAAATGTGTCTGTCGCAAGTGATGATTCACTAAAGGTATTTAAACAAACAATGGGGAGGGAAGTTACTGTTCTGATATGTAGCCTAAACAATAACAGAATACTGCAATTACAGGGAGGATGAACAAATCCATGATCTCTTACAATAAGATATACTAATGAACTTCCATTTTCCTGTTTTAGGAACTTTTTACAGACTTGCACAGCATCACAAGGAATGCACGTGAGCACTGCACGTTTCAACCCAAACTTTGCTGGCTGGTGCTTTAAATACTGTGCAACACTGCCTCATAACAAACACCTCAGCAATAAATGGTTCAAACATGAAAAAGCTATTGTAAAGTTTTATGGTGAGAAAGTTGAAGACAAATCACCTGTAGAAATGTTCTGTACTCTTCACTCAGGGTTCCTCCTTCGGCCATTCTCGCTCGTTCTTCCTCATCTAGTTGATGCGCTATAGAAGACAGCTCCACAGGGCTAAAGTACTCACCTTGCAGTAAATTGTTCAGGCAGTGCTGGGCACATAAGGACCCTTCTTGCTGTAATTAAAACAAAAAGAAGCTTAAAACTGAATAATCCAAGCAATGATTTAATGAAAGTTGTTCAAATTTATGTTCAGAACACACAAGAAGAAACGTTCAGAATTCTTTAGTCTGAAAACAGCACAGCAGTCAACATGTTTTCCTTTTAGATTACTTTTACAACCACTGCATTAAATTATGCAGAGAATCTCAAATCCTCTCGTTCTGTACCCTCAACACGAGTTAAGTCACAAACCTCCCTGAATTATGAAGGCTGGTTACCATCAGTTCTCCAGTAACAGCTCAATGAGAATGTTACAGGTATGATCAACATTTAAAGGTAATTTCAGGCAGGTACAATCAATAGCGGGATGTATGGCAGCTGTTACCTCTCTAATACTATCCATTCGTTTTGTTACTCTCTACAAATGCTCCCAATTTCTTGCTGCCATAATCCATTAAACTTAAAATTTGCTCTAGCCTCATTTGCCATCCATTGGTTTATCATCTGCTGTTCATAATCTTTTTTTAGGTTCAGCATCCCATCCTGATTCTATCTTCCTTTCTCCTATAGCTCATGTTTGAAGATTTTAAAAGTTACACCCCAACTACTAGGACTCATTTTTACTGTAATACAACTGACATCAGTGAACTAGAAATAGCAATGCAATCAATGCAATGCCCAATCACTCCTTTTTTTTGCTGCTGTAGAGTCCTGTAAGATCATTTTCCTTTCAATGTTTGTGGCTCTGTACAGCCTGATACATACTTTAAAAAATCACTGTCAAATTTTACTTCTGGTCCTCCTTTTATGACCCCTTCACATTTTCCTTCTCACATGGTTGCATTCTGCATCACCATCCTAATCAGTGTATAAAATGTTTAGAACTATTACCTCAGTTCTTAACTACATATCTGCTTTATCTTCTTCAAGCCTGTTCAACTCTAGCACACCTGTGAGAATATCTGATCTAGGTCAGGTCCATGTCTGCTGCATTACCTGTAGGGCTGACATTCAGATGGCTACCAAAGGGGGTTCTATTAAATTCAGTAGACACACACACTTTTTACACTATTCTAAAAAAAGAAGTTATGTACTCACCATAACGTTCCATCTGAGTAGGTACTTCATTTGTCTGCAACCTGTGGGTATCGGATCCGAGCCGGCAGCTTTCCAAGCTACAAGATCCAAGCTCCCAGCTCCTCCCCCCACCCATAATCCCCTGCTACCTGCTGTATTACCTCAGATCAACTTTTTGCCTCATCACCCAACTAACAACCTCGAGAGAGGAATACACCATATCTAATCTCCTGACAAGAAACTTACAGGTGACCAGAAAATCCCGAAACGGTTCGGGGGATGGCAGGGGAGGTCGGCTGCAGACAAATGAAGTACCTACTCAGATGGAACGTTATGGTGAGTACATAACTTCTTTATCTGAAGTAGTTACTTCATTTGCTCTGCAACCTGTGGGATAAAGTCCCCAGCTACTCAAGAAAAACCTGATGGCCTTTACGGAAGGATATTCCGAAGCACCGTAGAGCCAAAAGATGCCCTGCCTCTTGAAATAATATCTAGTTTATAATGAGAAATGAACGTATGAGAAGAGGACCAAGTAGCTGCTGAACATATGTCGTCCAAGGGAACCCTGGACCAAAAGGCTGCTGAGGTGGCCACGGACCTTGTAGAATGAGCGCGAATTCCAATAGGGGCTGGTTTGCCTGACGATATGTACCAGTGAATTATGCACCGACAGATCCAATTTGCTACAGTCACTTTGGAAATGGCTTTACCCATAGCTGATTTTGCAAAGGATGCAAACAACTGGTCTGACTTGCGAAAATCTTTAGTTCTGTGCAAGTAGAAATGTAGTTGTCTGTGTACATCCAGTTTGTGCGTGTATTCCCCTTTGTTCTGAAAATTTGGGAAGAACACTGGTAAATTTATTGATTGATTAATATTTGACTCTGAAGCCACCTTAGGTAAGAAAGATGGGTTAGTCCTGCGGGACACTCTATCCTTGTGAAAAATAAGGTAAGGGGGTTTCATACACAGAGCTTGAAGTTCTGAAACCCTCTTGGCCAAAGTAATAGCCACTAAGAAGGCAGTTTTCCATGACAAGAACTTTAACGGAACTGAGGCCGCAGACTCAAAGGGTGGACTTGTCAGGGCTTGTAAGACTAAGGTCAAATCCCATGGGGGCACCACAGTCTTCACAGGCGGCTTCAAAAGAAAGATGCCCCGCAAGAAAGTTTTGCATAATTTTGTAGATGCCAAGGACCCTAAGCCATCACCTACATGAAAATGGGAGATGGCTGCCAACTGCACCTTAACCGTAGAAGCACTTGCTCCCTGCTGGAAAATCAGCGACAGAAAGTCCAGAATCGTTGGAACAGGAACTGTAAATGGGTCCAGGCCCTTGTCTTTAGCCCAGATGGAGAAACATTTCCATTTACTATTGTAAAGTTTTCTGATAGATGGCTTATGAGCCACGACCAGTATGGCCTTAACAGGAGAAGAGATACCGGGAATCCTAGCAATCATTGGAACTGGATCAACCAAGCCGTAAGCTTGAGGTTCACCAGGTTCGGGGTTTGGCAACCCGCAGGATGCGCGATCAGGTCTGGAATGGGATCCAGAATCCATGGAGGAGCCAGACTGCGAGACCACAGATAAGGGAAACAGATCTGTCGAGGCCAGAATGGGGCTATGAGATTAACTCTGCTCCCAAACAGACAGGCTTTCTGATAGAACTTTATCATAAGCGGGAGGGGGGGATAAGCATAAAGGAGACTGGGAGGCCAAGCATGAACTAGAGCATCTCTGGGATTCTCCCCTTTGGGGGGGAAGTATTGCGAAGAACTCGCTGCATTTTGTGTTTAATGGAAAAGCAAAAGGATCGCAGCGAGGCCAACCCCATTTGTGGAAGATCTAATTCGCAACAGATGGATTGAGAGACCACTTGTACGGAGTGGGAAGTACTCAACTCAGTTTGTCCGCTAATATGTTGGACTGACCCGGAATGTGCGTTGCTACCAGAAACCGGTTGGTGGATATCGCCCATTCCCAAACTCTCATAGCCTCGTGACAAAGGGGATAAGACCTGGTTCCCCTCTGTTTGTTTATGTACCAGACGACTGACATTGTCCGTCTGGATTGCAACAGTCCCCAGAGAGAGAAGGTCGTGGAGAGCTTGCAACGCCAAAAGCACCGCCCTCATCTCTAGGACATTGATATGCAAAGCGGGCTCTAGGGACGTCCACGTGCCTTGGACGGAACTGCCTGAACAATGCCCCACCCGAGGCGAGAAGCATCCGTGGTCAACGTGGCTTGAGGCGGGGGGATCACAAAGGGCCTCCCTTCTCTGAGTTCCCGCGTGTGGAGCCACCAAAGAAGGGAGTCCTTGCAAACTCTGCTCAGTAGTATCGGAGTGTCCAACGGGTGGAGTGATAGGGACCACTGAACTTGCAGGGTATACTGTAATATCCTCATTAGCAGGCATGCGTGAAGGGAGAGACCAAATCGCTGCAGCCATAGACCCTAGTGCCCTCAGGGCAAACTCCGCCAGTGGGGCAGTACTCTGAAGAAGGGCTAATACTCGATATGACAAGCTGCTCAGCCTGTCTGAAGTTAGGGTAGTTCGAGAGATACGGGTATCCAACCTGGCCCCTATGAATTCCAGGACCTGAACAGGACACAGACAGGATTTCTGCAGATTTACTGAGATGCGTAAGTTGTGGGAGAGTGTCAGAGCGTAATCTCTTGCCACGCAGAGTTGACACCTGTTGGCTGCAGTGAGGAGCCAGTCATCTACGTACGGAAAGACCTGAATGCCCTGAAGTCTCACGTGGGCTGCAACCACTGCCATGACTTTGGTGAACAACCTCGGGGCTGAGGTGAGGCCGAACGGAAGAACCCTGAACTGATAATGACTGGCCCCCAGCTGGAAGCGGATATACGTTCTGGATCGCCTGTCCATCAAAATGTGGTAGTACGCATCCTTGAGGTCTATAGAGAACATCCAGTCGTTCTCCTGCAGAAGGGGGAGAACTGATTGGAGGGTGACCATCCGGAATTTTTCCTTGGGAATGAATAGGTTCAGAGCGGAAAAGTCTAAGATGGGTCTTAAGTCACCCGTTTTCTTTGGCACCAAAAAGAAAGAACCTGGAGTAATAACCCAATCCGGACTGATCTGGGGGGACGGACTGGATGGCTCTTTTTTCTAGCAACTTCGATACTTCTGAAGCCGCTGCCTCCCTCTGATCGGGTGGTACATCGGGGAGGTGTCTGGTCTTGGGGGGAAGGTTTATGAAGGGGATGTAATAACCTCTGGATATGATACGGAGCACCCATCGATCTGTCGTAAGGGACTCCCAATTTGACAGGTGCTCCATCAAACACCCCCCGACTGTCTCCAGAGAAGAACAGTCGGGCAAGCCCTCAGGGTTGCTGTGCGGGTCTGTCCGAGAAAGGTTCTCTAGACCCAAAGTTATGCGGTCTCCCTCTGCCTCTGGGCCGGCGTCCACCTTGTCCTCCTCTGCCTCTAGAGGATGAGGGGTCCGAAGCTGGACGGGATTGCTGAGACTTGCGGAACCACAGCTTCTTTTGTCCCCTCAGATTCCTAGAAAAGGACTGTTGGGGACTAGAGAAGCGGACTCCGATGGCAGACAGCGTCTTCCCGTCCTTTTCGCTTTGGACCAACGTATCGCAAACGGTCTTGCTGAAAAGTGAAGATCCGTCAAAGGGCACATTCGCGAAGGTCGCCTTGAAGGGATCCACAAAGTCACAAAGACGGAGCCAGGCGTGACGTCGCAAGACGACCCTGGCTTCGCTGGCCCTAGTGGCTCCCTCCGTTGCATGGGAGAGAAGCTGCATGGACGTGTTAGAAATGGATTTTAGAGTGGCCATCCGAGTCGAAAAAACATTCTGGTCTCCGACCGACATGGACTCCGGGGGGGGGGGGGGCTGCAGCGTATTCCTTAATCAAGTCTTACTGTAGCCTAATGGTCTGCGCCATATAGTTCAGCGACCTTCTCGATATTCCCAATGCGGTCCAGTGCTCAAGATTCCTTATTTGGCGGGTGGTCTGAAGAACTCTCCTGTGTGAGTTCTTTCTTGGTGGCAGCCACTACCAACATGGCATCAACGGGAGATCCCTTGGCCCAAGACTGCCCATCTGTAGGGAGGCTAAGGACTTTATCAGGACGTCCAGGAATTGGCTCCACGGTGTCGGGCTCCTTTCACGCCCTGGTAGTAATGAAGTCTACCAGGGGGTCAGCCAGAGGGGACACCCAGGAGGTAGATGGGCCTGCCTCAAACGCCTCCATGAACACGGATTCATCCACGGAAGGTTTTTGGGCAGCCCCCCCCCCCTCTAATACTCAACATTTCCATGATGCCTTCGAAGGAGACGTCCTCGGGGGGTGATCTTGGGGAACCTTCTCCTTCATCTAAATCTGTGTCGGTGGTAACTGACTCAGGGAAGTCCAGGTGCCTCCTTTTACACCTATGTTTACGAGGGACCTCCTCAGTGGGGCTGTCCGAAGAGGGCTCGTCCATTGGTTCTTGTTCCTCCAAGGGAACTAGCTGGAGGGCTTGAGCAGGCTGTCCCGATGGTTGGATGACGGAGGATAGACCCACATGCAGGGGGTTACGGGAGGATCCGAAGCCCGGACCGGGGACCTGGAGGACCTCGACAGTACCCTCTCCACTACCTCAAAAGCTGAAGGAGAATGACTCACCAGGCTCCGAAAGCATCCTCCTTGGCACCAAGGTAGAGATCGGGGTCGGAGCCGATGCAGTCTGCACAGAGAGAGGTGCGCTCTGAACCCAGCGGCACCAAAGACACACCAACTCCCCTGGATCCGACACTCGGCCCTGAGAACTCTGATCAGACACGCTCGAGGGTATAAATCGGCGAAGAGATCAGCGCTATCGGTGCTGACAAATCCCCGGCTCCAAAAGGGCCCGGATCCGACGACTCAGAGACCGAAAACGAGCCAGAGAAGGAGTGATTGGAGCAAAAATGGGGGCCGTGCTCCCTCCCGGGGGGGGGGGAGCAAGAGCACCCCCAGCTGCATTTGGGTCTATATGAATCGACGCATCATCCGATCCATGTCCGCTTCGGTGAGGCTTCTGGTCGATCTAGAAGATGTCGTCGAGGAGACCAGTCCTCCGTCAACGAAAAGCTGGGCGAACGGAGCAGAGAGGGGGAGGATCCGGAGACCCTCGAGGGAGACTTAATCAGTTTAGATGGTGGGGCTGAGGGTTGAGTCTCAGCCCGCCTTTTATGGGATTTGTGTCCTTCCTTATCCTTGTGCCTCTTCTCTCTGGAGGAAGAGGCACCAGCGTCACCCATGCTCGAACCCAAAGAGGGAGGTAGAGTCCCGGGCTGAGCAAGGGGAGCAGAAGGCACCGGGGCTGCCGAAGCAGCCTGAGCGGGAGAGGAAGAAGAAGAAGAAGAAGAAGAAAACGATTCCTGGGGGAGTTCCTATCCCCAAGCACCTGGGGGTTAAGGCAATTCATTGGGCCATGCCAGAGATAATATAGGCCACACCCAGGCATAAAACGCACTTAGTGTGGCCATCAGCCGGTGAAAGCTTATGGCCACACTCAGTACACTTCGAAAAAACGGCTTTCGGCCCTTTAGTCATTTTAAACTCACTCACACACTCACACCCAAACACTAAGGGGGGAGGGGTGTAACACAGAGGAACAACTAACTACGAGAAAAATAAACTAAACCACTGAAAATAAACTCAGGGGCACTACACACACGTACACTACCATTTCACAAAAACACTTTTTTTTTTTTTTTTTGGAAAAAAAGGACTAACAAGTAAACGATCTCACCAAAGCCAGGAGCTCTTCAAATGATAGCTACTTTAGCCGCGGCAAAAAAATGATCTGAGGTAATACAGCAGGTATCAGGGGATTATGGGTAGGGGGGAGGAGCTAGGAGCTCAGATCTTGTAGCTTGGAAAGCTGCCGGCTCGGATCCGATACCCACAGGTTGCAAAGCAAATAAAGTAACTACTTCAGATCTATACATTTTCTTGGGTAATTCTTAACAGTGTTTATATTTAATGAAAGCACAGAAAAAATGCCTTTAACATTTTAGTGGCTTTATAAGTTCTTCTTTAGGATCATAGGAACTACAATGCAAGCAAGCCCCCCCCCCAATTCCAAACGGGGCAAAACATGTTAGGCTGAGGACAACTGAAAGGCTACCTGCAAGTTTACCAATGTTACTCTTGAAGGAGGCAAAGATGTCAGAGATCCACAGGTTCATAGGTAGGTACTAGGCTATCTACCCGAAGGCATTTATAAGCCTAGCCGGAATGCGTTGGCTTTTGCCACCCCCTTAGATTAGTTCCCTGTGCCTCTGTCCAGCAGAGCCATTGAAGTGATCCCTGGGGTAAACTTTCTGTTTCCCATCCACTCGTCAAGGTTTCTCTTGAAGAGGGTTAGCGAGGAGTTCTGCCTAATGTAGATTGGAATCTTGTTCCAG
Source organism: Protopterus annectens (assembly GCF_019279795.1). Lineage (NCBI taxonomy): Eukaryota > Metazoa > Chordata > Ceratodontiformes > Protopteridae > Protopterus > Protopterus annectens. Next base: position 1,105,414,933 of record NC_056737.1, on the reverse strand, counting down.
AGCATGGGAAGTCTCTGGGACAGGAATCTATCCCTCCAGCACATCCTATTTATTGTTGTGGTGAGGTTTAGATCCCTGGAGCGTGTGGCTCGAGGGGATATGGTTCTCTTTAGGTGGAGCATGTCCATCAATTCTGGGTTGGACATGGCCTTGTACGTCAGGCAGAGATCACCTCTGAGTAGGCGGCATGCAACAGAGTACAGCTGGAGTTTCTTCAGTCGAGCTGCATAGGGCATCTGCTTGAGGCCAGTGATCCTCTTGGTGAGGTACTTCTGTGGTCTTTCCAGCTGTTGCAGGGGTCTTGTAAAGTACATCCCAAATGGGGCATTGTACTCTATGATGGGTCTGATGAGTGATGCGTAGAGGGGCCTAATGACCTCTTTCAATCTGGATGCAAACCCTTTTGTGATTAGGTGGGCCACATAGAAGGATTTTCTAACCACTTTGGTAATGCGTTTATCAAAGGAGAGGTTACTATCTACTTGGGTCCCCAGTTCCTTTAATTACATCTTCCATATTTAAGGGACTGCCATCTATGTGGTAGTTTGTGGGTACTTTGTTTTTTCCAAAGGGGATGACTATGCACTTTTTGGCATTTAGCTTGTGGCCGTGGTTTTGACAACAGGTATCCGTCTCAGGGAGACCCTTTTGGAGGATGTTTGTGTCAGCTGGAGAGTCAATTATAGCCCCTAATTTGCTGTCTGTGAACTTGGTCAGCCACAGTCCTCCTGTGCTTGCCTGCACCTCTGAGAAGTATATGCCGAACAGGAGGGGTCCTAGGACTGAGCCCTGGAGAATGCCACTTGTAACCAGTTTAGAGTCAGACCTAGCTCCCGCAACTCTTACCATGTGGGTTCTGTCAGTGAGCCAGTTGGCAAACCATCTCGTGATGTAGGGATTTATGTTCAGGCTGGTGAGCTTGTTTATAATACTTGAGTGGGGAGGTTTAGATAGGCTGTGTGGACCACCATTCCCTCGTCTATAGCCTTGGCAACTGTCTCAAAGTTGTCCACCAGGTTTAGGAGGCATGATTTGCCCTTAAAGCCGAACTGGGTAGGGTCCAGTGTTTGGAAGTTTCCTATGTCTCTGTTAATGAGATCCATGATGATGCGCTCCATAGCTTTGCATACCAGGCTTATAGGGCGATAGTTCCTGGGGTCTGTTATGGCTCCACATTTGTGGAGTGGAATAACCGTTGCTCTGCACCACTCTGTGGGCACGTAGCCTGTGGAGAGGCTGAGTTTAAACAGTGTGTTTAGGTGAGGGGTTATTTCATCTTTGAGCATGTGTAGGACACATTGATGCTGTGTTGTTGGCTTTGGAGAGGGCTGTTTTAACCTGTATGTGATTTCAGGGATACTACATTCTTCTGGTATAGTTATGGGCCCTTTTGGGGTGAGAGAGGGGTGAAGTTTGCACTGAACCTGCCAGGATGTTGGCTATATCGGTCGGTTCAGTGTATTTTGTGCCATTCTGCACTAACTCTGAGCAGATCTGAGAATTGCCACTTAGATTCTTGACATAGCTAAAGAACGCCTTGTGGTCATCTTTGGAGTCCATGGCAATTTTTCTTTCGAAGCTAGCCTTGGATGATTTTATGAGGGAATGTAGTTTCTTGCTGATACTGCTCAGGGATCTCTTCCCTTCTTGGGATTTTACTCTTTTCTGTACTAGTTTCCTCCTTCTGTTGTATAGCTTGTTTATGGCAGGGGTCCACCAGACTGGTTTCCTTTTCTTGGAGGAGTGAGTCTTGGTTTTGTTTGGGATAGCACGATCCATGCATTCTTGTATGTGCCCGTAGAGTGCATTAGTGAAGGATTTTGCAGCTTGGACAGCATTATCCTTTAGCATGGGGGCTTTGAAAAGTACAGTTTTGTACCTACCATAAATGTAGATGTCAGATAGGTATGCATCTGCAGTCATAACATATGGGTTGTCCTGCCTCAGGATTCCAAAGTCTGGGTCCGGCGTCGGCTGATGTCGCATTTTCCCCGACGTCAGAGCGCCTGGGGTATAAAAGCTTCCGCCGACACCATCTTCCTCAGTTTTTCTTGCCCCAGATGCCAGGTGCCCTCTAAGGAAGGCTAAATTTGGAGAGATGCATTTAGAAATCCAAACATGCACAATAATATAAAAAACAAATACACCATAATAGATCCCCCCTGCTAGCTATTAGAGGGGTAAGCACCCAAGTAATACCACAGAGGGGAAGGAGGGAGGGTAAACCTGACTGCAGATGCATACCTATCGGACATCTACATTTATGGTAGGTACAAAACTGTACTATGTCCTTCAAGGATGCATCTGCAGTCATAACATATGGGTAGAATACCATAGCCAATCTGGGGGTGGAGGAACTATGAAAAGGATGGTGTATCTAAAATGCCCTGCAGGACTGCCGTAGCAAAGCCTGCTCTAGATCTGGAATATAAAGGTAAATTGTAATGCTTGGCAAATGTATGCATGGAGCTCCATGTAGCAACTTCTAAAATGTCCTTGGGTAGCCACCCCTCTTAAGAAGGCTGTGGAGGTGGCTGTGGCTCTCGTGGAATGAGGTCTAATGTTAGCTGGCACAGTTTTTCCATGAAAAGAGTAACAAAAACGAATGCAATTCCCTATCCATTTTGAGATGGTCTGTTTGGAAATTGCTTTTCCTTGTGTACCAGCAGCATATGCTACCAACAGCTGGTCAGTTTTTCTGTAGCCTTTAGTTCTGTCCCAGTAGTAGCGCAGCTGTCTGTGTATGTCCAGAGTGTGCAAAAGTTTCTCCCCTTTGTTTTGTGGGTTTGGAAAGAAGGTAGGTAAATGTATAGCTTGATTTAATGAAACCCTGGAGACCACCTTTGGCATAAATGTAGGATTGGTTCTTAGTGAGACTCTGTCCTGATGAAAAATAAGAAAAGGCTGTACTGCCATAAGAGCCTGTAACTCAGATACTCTTCTTGCTGAGGTTATGGCCAAAAGGAAGGCAGTCTTCCAAGACAGGAACTGCAGTTCTGCAGATGCTGCTGGTTCAAAGGGAGGCAGTGTTAATTTTTCCAACACGAAGTTAAGGTCCCAAGTAGGTAGAGGTGGTTTTCTTGGAGGACTGATGTTTTTGATTCCTCTTAGAAACTGTCTTAGGAGAGGATGAGAGAAGACAGGTGGATCAGTATTGTACTCTGCTGAAATTGCTGAAGCATGAATCTTAATGGAAGAGTAAGACAGACCATTGTGGAATATTTCTGCCAAGTATTCCAGGATATGTGCCATGCTCATCACTGTCGCATCTAGGCCCTTTGTGGTGTTCCAAATGTGAAATCTTTTCCATTTTGCTGAATATGCCTTTCTTGTGGAAGGCCGGCGAGCTTCCATAATAATATCTTTCACTCTCTGGGATAGCTTGTCCCGAGGAGGAGTCAAGGTATTTTCCAGGCTGTTAGTTGCAAAGTTTTCAGGTTGGGATGCAGAGTTTTGTAATTGTGCTGTGTCAGTAGAAGTGGCCATAGAGGGAGAGGCCATGGTTTCGTACGAGACATGCTCCTTAATAGTGGGTACCAGTGCTGTCTGGGCCAGTCCAGAACCATCAGAATCACCTTTGGCTGCTCTGTTCTGATCTTCAGCAGAACCTTGGTCATTAATGGGAGAGGTGGAAATGCATACACTGTTACAGTTCTCCAGCTGAAAGAGAAGGCGTCCACTCTCCATGCTAGTGGGTGGTATATCCTTGAGCAGAATTTCTTCAGTTGATGATTGTGGGGGGAAGCAAAAAGATCTAAGTCCGGTCTCCCCCATGATTGTGTTAGAAATGGATTTTAGAGTGGCCATCAGAGTCGAAAAAACATTCTTGTCTCCGACCGACATGGACTCCGGGGGGGCTGCAGCGTATTCCTTAATCAAGTCTCACTGTAGCCTAATGGTATGTGCCATATAGTTCAGCGGCCTTATCGAGAAGGTCGCTGAAGCAAACATCCACTTCCCAATGCGGTCCAGTGCTCAAGATTCCTTATCTGGCGGGTGGACCGAAGAACTCTCCTGTGCGAGTTCTTTCTTGGTGGCAGCCACCACCAACATGGCATCAACGGGAGATCCCTTGGCCCAAGACTGCCCATCTGTAGGGGGGCCAAGGACTTTATCAGGACGTCTAGGAATTGGCTCCAAGGTGTTGGGCTCCTTCCACGCCCTGGTAGTAATTAAGTCTACCAGGGGGTCAGCTGGAGGGGACACCCAGGAGGTAGATGGGCCTGCCTCAAACGCCTCCATGAACACGGATTCATCCACGGAAGGTTTTTGGGCAGACCACCCCCCTCTAATACTCAACATTTCCATGATGCCTTCGAAGGAGACGTCCTCGTGGGGTGATCTTGGGGAACCTTCTCCTTCATTTAAATCTGTGTCGGTGGTAACTGACTCAGGGGAGTCCAGGTGCCTCCTTTTACACCTATGTTTATGAGGGACCTCCTCAGTGGGGCTATCTGAAGAGGGCTCGTCCATTGGTTCTTGTTCCTCCAAGGGAACTAGCTGGAGGGCTTGAGCAGGCTGTCCCGATGGTTAGATGACGGAGGATAGACCCACATGCAGGGGGTTACGGGAGAATCAGAAGCCCGGACCGGGGACCTGGAGGACCTCGACAGTACCCTCTCCACTACCTCAAAAGCTGAAGGAGAATGACTCTCGCCAGGCTCCGAAAGCATCCTCCTCGGCAACAAGGTAGGGATCGGGGTCGGAGCCGATGCAGTCGGCGCAGAGAGAGGTGCGCTCTGAACCCAGCGGCGCTGAAGACACACCAACTCCCCTGGATCCGACACTCGGCCCTGAGAACTCTGATCAGACATGCTCGAGGGTATAAATCGGCGAAGAGATCAGCGCTATCGGTGCTGACAAATCCCCGGCTCCGAAAGGGCCCGGATCCGACGACTCAGAGACCCGAAAACGAGTCAGAGAAGGAGTGATTGGAGCAAAAATGGGGGCCGTGCTCCCTCCCGGGGGGGGGGGAGCAAGAGCACCCCATCTGCATTTGGGTCTGTATGAATCGACACATCATCCGATCCATGTCCGCTTCGGTGAGGCTTCTGGTCGATCTAGAAGATGTCTAGGGAGACCGGTCCTCCTCCGACGAAAAGCTGGGCGAACGGAGCCGAGAGGGGGAGGATCCGGAGACCCTCGAGGGAGACTTAATCAGTTTAGATGGCGGGGCTGAGGGTTGAGACTCAGCCCGCCTTTTATGGGATTTGTGCCCTTCCTTATCCTTGTGCCTCTTCTCTCTGGAGGAAGAGGCACCAGCGTCACCCATGGTTGAACCCAAAGAGGGAGGTTGAGTCCCGGGCTGAGCAAGGGAAGCAGAAGGCACCGGGCTGCCGAAGCAGCCTGAGCGGGAGAGGAAGAAGAAGAAGCCGATTCCTGGGGGAGCATAAAACGCACTGAGTGTGGCCATCAGCCGGTGAAAGCTTATGGCCACACTCAGTACACTTCGAAAAAATGGCTTTCGGCCCTTCAGTCATTTTAAACTCACTCACACACTCACACCCAAACACTAAGGGGGGGAGGGGGGTAACACAGAGAAACAACTAACTACGAGAAAAATTAACTAAACCACCGAAAATAAACTCAGGGGCACTACACACACGTACACTACCATTTCACAAAAACACTTTTTTTTTTTTTTTTTTTTGGAAAAAAAGGACTTTAACAAGTAAACGATCTCACCAAAGCCAGGAGCTCTTCAAATGATAGCTACTTTAGCCGCGGCAAAAAAATGATCTGAGGTAATACAGCAGGTATCAGGGGATTATGGGTAGGGGGGAGGAGCTAGGAGCTCGGATCTTGTAGCTTGGAAAGCTGCCGGCTCAGATCCGATACCCACAGGTTGCAGAGCAAATGAAGTAACTACTTCAGATCTATACATTTTCTTGGGTAATTCTTAACAGTGTTTATATTTAATGAAAGCACAGAAAAAATGCCTTTAACATTTTAGTGTCTTTATAAGTTCTTCTTTAGGATCATAGGAACTACAATGCAAGCAAGCCCCCCCCCCAATTCCAAACGGGGCAAAACATGTTAGGCTGAGGACAACTGAAAGGCTACCTGCAAGTTTACCAATGTTACTCTTGAAGGAGGCAAAGATGTCAGAGATCCACAGGTTCATAGGTAGGTACTAGGCTATCTGCCCGAAGGCATTTATAAGCCTAGCCGGAATGCGTTGGCTTTTGCCGCCCCCTTAGATTATTTCCCTGTGCCTCTGTCCAGCACAGCCATTGAAGTGATCCCTGGGGTAAACTTTCTGTTTCCCATCCACTCGTCAAGGTTTCTCTTGAAGAGGGTTAGCGAGGAGTTCTGCCTAATGTAGATTGGAATCTTGTTCCAGAGCATGGGAAGTCTCTGGGACAGGAATCTATCCCTCCAGCACGTCCTATTTATTGTTGTAGTGAGGTTTAGATCCCTGGAGCATGTGGCTCAAGGGGATATGGTTCTCTTTAGGTGGAGCATGTCCATCAATTCTGGGTTGGACATGGCCTTGTACGTCAGGCAGAGATCACCTCTGAGTAGGCGGCATGCAACAGAGTACAGCTGGAGTTTCTTCAGTCGAGCTGCATAGGGCATCTGCTTGAGGCCAGTGATCCTCTTGGTGTGGTACTTCTGTGGTCTTTCCAGTTGTTGCAGGGGTCTTGTAAAGTACATCCCAAATGGGGCATTGTACTCTAGGATGGGTCTGATGAGTGATGTGTAGAGGGGCCCAATGACCTCTTTCAATCTGGATGCAAACCCTTTTGTGATTAGGTGGGCCACATAGAAGGATTTTCTAACCACTTTGGTAATGCGTTTATCAAAGGAGAGGTTACTATCTACTTGGGTCCCCAGTTCCCTTAATTACATCTTCCATATTTAAGGGACTGCCATCTATGTGGTAGTTTGTGGGTACTTTGTTTTTTCCAAAGGGGATGACTATGCACTTTTTGGCATTTAGCTTGAGGCCGTGGTTTTGACAACAGGTATCTGTCTCGGGGAGACCCTTTTGGAGGATGTTTGTGTCAGCTGGAGAGTCAATTATAGCCCCTAGTTTGCTGTCGTCTGCAAACTTGGTCAGCCACAGTCCTCCTGTGCTTGCCTGTACTTCTGAGAAGTATATGCCGAACAGGAGGGGTCCTTGGACTGAGCCCTGGAGAATGCCACTTGTAACCGGTTTAGAGTCGGACCTAGCTCCCGCAACTCTTACCATGTGGGTTCTGTCCGTGAGCCAGTTGGCATACCATCTCGTGATGTAGGGATTTATGTTCAGGCTGGTGAGCTTGTTTATAATACTTGAGTGGGGAGGTCTAGATAGGCTGTGTGGACCACCATTCCCTCGTCTATAGCCTTGGCAACTGTCTCAAAGTCGTCCACCAGGTTTATGAGGCATGATCTGCCCTTAAAGCCAAACTGGGTAGGGTCCAGTGTTTGGAAGTTTCCTATGTCTCTGTTAATGAGATCCATGATGATGCGCTCCATAGCTTTGCAGACCAGGCTTATAGGGCGATAGTTCCTGGGGTCTGTTATGGCTCCACATTTGTGGAGTGGAATAACCGTTGCTCTGCACCACTCTGTGGGCACGTAGCCTGTGGAGAGGCTGAGTTTAAACAGTGTGTTTAGGTGAGGGGTTAGTTCATCTTTGAGCATGTGTAGGACGCATTGATGCTGTGTTGTTGGCTTTGGAGAGGGCTGTTTTAACCTGTCTGTAATTTCAGGGGCACTACATTCTTCTGGTATAGTTATGGGCCCTTTTGGGGGTGAGAGAGGGGTGAAGTTTGCACTGAACCTATCTGCCAGGATGTTGACTATATCGGTCAGTTCAGTGTATTTAGTGCCATTCTGCACTAACTCTGAGCAGATCTGAGAATTGCCACTTAGATTCTTGACATAGCTAAAGAATGCCTTGTGGTCATCTTTGGAGTCCATGGCAATTTTTCTTTCGAAGCTAGCCTTGGATGATTTTATGAATGTAGTTTCTTGCTGATACTGCTCAGGGATCTCTTCCCTTCTTGGGATTTTACTCTTTTCTGTACTAGTTTCCTCCTTCTGTTGTATAGCTTGTTTATGGCAGGGGTCCACCAGACTGGTTTCCTTTTCTTGGAGGAGTGAGTCTTGGTTTTGTTTGGGATAGCACGATCCATGCATTCTTGTATGTGCCCGTAGAGTGCATTAGTGAAGGATTTTGCAGCTTGGACAGCGTTATCCTTTAGCATGGGGGCTTTGAAACTTCCCACCTCGGTCTTAAGTAACGTGAAGTTTGCTTTTGAAATGTTTTTCAAGGTGATTTCTTTGACCGGGGTGGTGGCGGAATGTGGACATCCAGAATGATTAGTTTAGGGTCAGATCTAACCAGCAAGGGGTTAACCTCCAGTGTGGAACATCTGTCGCCCATGTTGGTGATGTCCAGGTCTGCCTCTGGTGGGGGTGATGACCAGCTGATCCAGGGCGTTTTGAGTTTATAAACTCTAGGAAATGTTGGGCAAGGGAGTTTGTACTCTAGTAGTTCTCCCAGTTAATGTTTGGGTAACTGAAATCACCCAATATCAGGGTGTTTGGTAGGACCTTTATGTTTCCCAGTATTTCCAAGGACGCGGAGTGGGGGTCCTTTGACATGCTGGGTGATCTGTAGCAAGCTATAATTTGAATAGCACTTTTGCCAGTTGTTAGTTGCACGTGGATGATCTCTGCAGCATCATGCTGTGCCACTAACCTGGAGGTGTGGGTATCCTTGATGAATATGGATACTCCCCCCCCCCCTTTGTATTTTGGTCCGGGTTTTGTGGCCGAAATGTATGGTAGGAGTTGTACCCTGGTAGTGCTGGGGTGCTCTCTGGAGCCTTAAACCAGGTTTCTGTTACTGCACATATATCTATTTTCTCCATATTGAGGAGTGCTTCAAGTGCGTGCATTTAGAGGTTTAGACTTCTGTTATGGAGTAGCATTACCCTCAGTTTTTTGTTACTTGTGCTATTTATGGCGGTGAGTTTGTCTTTTGAGCCTTGCCTAAAAAAGGCACTATAGGGGTGGCAAGAGCCTTGGCCAGTATTCGAAAGCCTAAAGGTTACAGGTGCAAGCCATCTCTAGTGAAGCAGCATGGCTTGTCGAGCATGTCATCCCAGGCTGACAGACACTGGATCCCCTTTGAATGACACCAGAAGTTTAGCCAATTGTTGAAATTGATCATTTTTTCTATATACCATGGTATCATTCTTGGTGAGGATGCTACTCAGGGTCAGGATCATACTGGTCTGGGCTACGTGATCGGAGAGCTTCTCCATGTCTCTTTTCATGGAGTCCAGGGAGGTACGGCTCAGGTCAATCACACCAACATGGACAATGACAGAGTCATATTTGTACTTGCTCTGGAGTGACCTAAGTACTTGTATTATGTGCAGATCCTGGCACCAGACAGGCAGCTAACAGTAACCTTCTCCTTTTTCAGCCTAGTGAGTGGGACGTCAGTGTGCCTGACTACAGAGTCACCCATTACTAGTGTGTTGGGTATGTTATTTTGCCTTAAGGGCTGTGACTGTGTGGCACACTGGTTTTGTGAAGTATGTGTTTCATGGTTTGTGTTGGGGGGTGGAGGTTGCTTGGATTTCTGCTTTGGAGGGCTCTGTTGCTTTGCAGATTTTTATTTAGAGCCTCAGAGTATGTTTTCATGTATTTATGTCTGTTTTTTGCTGGTGCTGGTTTCATAGGTCTACGTGAGACTGGTGGTGTGATGCAAATACCCTTCTCCCCTTGACTGCCTGGTCTTGCCTTGGGTTGAAAGAGCTTAGCCTCCAGTTTGGCTGTATAATTGCATCACTCACATGTATTCGTGTTTGGTGGAAGGAGGAGAGGGTTGTCTGTGTACATGAGGCAATTGTAACATTGCTTCAAAATGCCCAGATTCGCCAGTTGGACCAGAGAGTACACCTGAAACTGCCCTTTGGACATGCCTGGATAGGTACAGTGAACTGTTTTACTGATTGGCTGGTAAGGTCAAATAGAGAGCCTTGTCCTTCTCTACAGTGTAAGGGATTCTAGTGCTAAGGTTTATTAGAGTTTGCTATGAGTTTTGAGCAAGTACCAGGATGAAAAGTGAATAGTTTGAGTGCTTAAGTTGAAAATTTGTCTAGTTCCAAAGGAAAAATTTAAGAGTACACTTTCTGGAGCCGGGAATAGTTATACCAGCGCTAACCGGCGCTGCCCGGCACGCAAAACCTTGCAAATGCGGGTTTTATAGCAGGGAAATGAGAGAGAGAGAGAAATTAGCCCAAAATGGCTAATAAACTACTAATTTCTGGGCTGAAACTACTCCTCCAGGGACAGACAGGCTGCTCAAAGCTCCCTCTCTCACAGTAAGCAGAGAAACTTCCTTCTATCCAAGTAAGGTATGGGCAAACACAAACTTGTAACACAGCCCTGAAATCAGCACCAACCTGAAAACTGGACTATACTAGCTTAGAAAGACAGGAAAACAAGGATTTTTTTTTCCAGAAAATAAAGCAGATGCAATCAAAAAAACACTTTAAATGCACAGAAATGGCCAACACACTTGAGTGTGTAGCCTACAACAGTTAAACAGGTAATTTAAACACAAAAACAACTTTGTTAAAGTGCAGGCAGTAAAATAAGTACAATATGTAGCTGAAACAAGCTTTTTAAAATCACAGAAACTCTAGAAAATCTGCGTTTTAGGCAGAATTAGCTAAAGGCAGCAAGAAAATGTAGAAAAATAATACTTAATCACTCCAAAGTCTCTTGTTTGTCTCTCTGCTGCTGTAGAACCCTGCAGGGCACCAGGCAAGAGCTTGCTGAGCTGTATACTAGCACAAAAACCTTGCAATGCGGGTTTAATAGCAGGGAAATGAAAGAGATAGAAATTAGCCCCATTAGTGTGGTCTCTCTGTGCCTGGTATTCCACAAAAATCGAACCTCTACGTGGGCCACAATAGAGAGGAAGGGCTTGCAGTCAGTCTTCACAGCTAAAGCCAATAATCTAGTTAGAGATGGTACATCTTCTGTAAACACAAGCCATGAAATTATGCAAACAGTCATTTAATTCAAGTAAAAATGTTAAGAGGTCAAATGTCTAATTTAAAGCATTTTTTAAGCTTATAGGTAAAATTAAAAAGTTCAAAAAAAAGTGCACACCCAGGTAATTTTAGCTTTTTAGAGTGACTAAGAGCACTGCTAAATTGTTTGTGCAAGCCGAAGGGTTATTACCTGATGGAGCCCTGTTTAAAACGGAGGAACCTATGTCTAAGTACACAAAAACTGCCAACATGTGAAGCATTACACTTCAGACGACTAAAGAGGTGGCACATGCTTGGGGGAAAAGTGTTTAATTAGGAATGTTATACCTAACAAAAATGTTATTATACTCAACATGCTGGTAACAGCATGTAAATGCTGTGCCTAATAAAACAATGATTACCAACTAAGAAGATATTTAAGAAAAGTACAAAAGGAATGCGGCAACGTAAATGCGACAGCAGCAGAAACAGCATATTGGTTCCAATTCACTATGGAGTTAACCAAATATACGCTACTAGTGGAAGGAACAAAGGTGAAAGGGTTACTACATTCTGGGAGTAAGGTCACATTCATTAAAGAGCTTTACTTCTGCAAACATAAAAGCATACTATAAATGGGAAGGCGAAAGTAATACTATGCATTAACGAAGAGAGGAAAGAATATCCTATTAGACATGTGGAAGTTTAAACGCTGCTGGACAAAGCACCACATCCTTCAAACACTGGTAATGAATTCAATACAGGACACCATAACTGGTCAACAGTTCCTTCAGCTTAAGGTACTATGATAATGGGGGAGGGAGACCAGCTATATACAAAGTGAAAATGGGAAATGGGAAAAGGGACAGCCTAACAGACCGTTAAAATACACATTCATAATAAAGAGAAAGGGATAATGTGGAAACCCCAAAAGAAACTCAAATATGTGTGTAGATGGCACGGCTAAAAGAGCCCATGTGCTATCAGAAACTTGTTCCAGTCATACCAGAAAGACGACGGAGTTAATAAAAGAACACAGTGCAGAAAGGAAAGAGTCCACAATGCCTAATTTGGGATACTGTCAAAAGACTGCAGCCATTAAACACAATGAAGGCAGTCTCTGTGAAGAAATATACGGAGAAACCCACAGTGATGTACTCAGTAAAAGAAGAAGGGGGGGGGGGGTTAACATACTCCCAGGTTTACCTTTGAAAATCAAAACAGATCAAATCAAACAGGATTCCTAACAGCATGTACTTAAGGAGACAGAAGTTAGTGAGGTAAAAACTAAAGGAATTGTCAAAACCAGAAGGAGAAGACAGTCACTGGCCTGAGTTGAGTTGTCTTTTGCATAAGAGGGAATAGATGAACAAGAAAAACCTTTATTTATATTTATATATATATATATATATATATATATATATATATATATGTATATACATACACACACACACACACACACACACACACACACACACACACACACACACACACACACACACACACACACACACACACACACACACACACACACACACACAGGCTTTACCATATTCAAGTTAGTGTAATGTTGAAAGAATGTACAACCTGGATGATTTGCAGATGAGCAATGGGAAGTTTAAGAAAGCAAAATGAGAGTATGATATAGTAAGCTAGGCCAGAAAAAAAATGTACCCACGATAGGAGGAGAAACAGATAAGCAAGCTGACATATCCCACACCCATATCTTTTGGGTTGAAGACCAATTTGCTGCATAAGGTAAACAAAACAGTGCTGGCACCTAAACAGTTTGACACCTGTGATTAAACTGGCACACAACCATATTTTCAGAAGGATACTTAGTGCGGACAAAACCAAAGCTATACATTTTATCTGGGTTTTATTGATGTGCTGTAAGAAATTAAACTTTTGTGCAGTTTGCCTAGAACGAAATATGCCAACACATGTGTCTATTACTTAAGTCTCACTCTAACAGATTACCAGTGGGTCTACAAGATCTGTGGCTAAGTCAAGTAATGGCTATGGATACATTCTAATTGACTACTGACTATGCCACTAGGTTTACTGAAGCAGTACTCTGATGAAAACCCACTGCTAAGGTCAATAGCCAAAGAGCTATTGTTACTTTTCTCCACAGAAGGGATTCACAAAGACCCGGCAACTCCATCTATGTCCAAAGCAATGCACCAGTTTTTAAAGTAAAACAGTAAAAAGATATTTTATGTCTCAGCATATGTACTGATGCCAGATAGTATTACAGAAGTCTTTACTCACAATCCCACTGTTAATCTGTTGATGCAGAAAGTTGCAGGGATGACAGAGTGACAGAGGTGGCCAGGTCATGCTTTCAAGAAAGGAATGATTTCATGAATGCTTTCATGAATGGAATGGCACAGCCTCTGGATGCAATTCCTTCCCAGGTGGATGGGAGAGAACTGCATCCAGAGGCTGTGCCATTCCATTCATTTGCCCCACCTACACTTGACCAATCAATCTTCCCCACTGGGGTGTGGAGGGCAGGCAGAGGGGAGGTCTTAGGCCTCCTTTTTGAAATATGTTCAAGCCAGAGATGGTTTGGATGCTACCCAGGGTTCTTTTATGGTACACAGGAAGACAGGGGACCCCAAGATCTAATTTCTGCCTTCTCTCAATTAGTTCATACAGATGATGATCATGGGTGTGTTGCAGTGCATCCTCCCAAGTCTAAAGGAAACCGACTTTGCATACTCTAAGGTTAGACTTTTGGAATGCATTCCTGCCCTTCAGGATTGCAGGCGAGTTTGGGTAGTTTCTGCTGTTCTAGGTTGGAGCCAGTAAATGTTGGTTCACAGCTCTACTATTTTCTGCTTGCTGCAGCCCCCAGGTGTTCACCAGGTGTACGGCAGCCAAGCCAGCACATCTCAGGCTGGTAGAGGGAACCAGTGTAATCCTGAATCTTGACACCTGGTTCCTGCTGACCAACTAGAAGTCAGTTGTCCAAGAGAGATGGTCTTCTCCAGCTGTTTTTTTCTTTGGAATCCTGGTGAACAATGAAGCCTCAAAATGAAAAGTGCCACAAGTTCTAACTTCCATCATGTACAGTCTTCTGCAAGACAAAGGTGTTCCTTTTACAAGATGATAATCATGCATCTCATCTTTTCTCAGTCAGTCATGGCAGATGCATGCCTGGAAGTTCTTGGCTACTGACAATGACAGTCTCTTGCTATCTTTTACCAGCTATCAAAGAGGATATGCAGTTTAATGATCTCTAGTTTTTGATCCCATGTCCAGCCACGTAAAATCATCTCAAGCTTATCATAGTCCTTTGTTCACAGGTGTTTACTACACTAATGATCACAAGGGCCATTGGTGGCTTCATCTACCTAATTTGATGCAGAGTACTCTGTTCTACCAGTCGACTGCTAATGTGATGCTTAACATGAATGCCTAAACACTGACCCCCACCATCAGATTAGAGGCAAACACCATCTCTGCTGAGCAGGGTCCTTGGACTAATTTACACATCTTTATCTTGGAGATGAAGGCAGTGCTTGTGTTGCAAGATTTACAAGAATTCTCCTTTCCAGGTGTGATCAACATACACTCGGATATATGGTGGTCGTTGGTCCGGATCTATGGAGCAGAGACAGAGTGCCCTATTTGTAACCAAGGGTTCCATTAGCAGTTCTGACACTGAAGGAACCATAACGGTGAGAGAGGAGTGAATGTGCAGAGCCTGCTTTAAGGGGGGACAGTAGAGATGTGCTCATTCGAGGGGCACATTACCAGGGAAATGCCATGGACAAGACTGGAAAAATATATCCTGCAGGACTTCTATTGCGGACTTATAGCCAGGGCTTTTATTGCTAGCTTGCATCCTTTTGGAGAAGTGAGGGACAGCCTAGCACTGACACGCACCTACAGGTTGCTGACAAGTACGGCCAGGGAAATAGTAGGGGCATGAAGCTAGAAAAATGAGAGACCCCATGCACCGATTGGTCCTGCTCCTGTTGTGAACCCCATTCCTAAAAAAGCACACAGTATCAGTATCTCTCTCTCATAAGACCTGCAGTCCCAAACACTGCAGATGGCATGATATCTCCAATACTACTAATGGGCAGGGGACCCCAATTACCAATCAAGGGTGTTCCAGAGTTTAGCCTCTGCCAGAAGCCATCTACTAGACTATGTAGAGAAGTGAATGAAGGTTTCAATATGGACTTCGCCTCTGTGCCTTGACGCTTTCTTCCCCTATTTCAGCAGTGCTAAAGCACTAAACATTTTTAAATGAAAGAAAGATTTAGCTGCCATGTACACTTTATTTCCAACTTTCATAGCTATTAATCTGTTAAAGGCAAAAATCAGGAATTTTTGGCTTTGCAGAGAGTCTGTAAAGCCTCTAACAGTGTACATACTTCTTAAGACCCAGCCTAAGTAGCAGATTCCGTAATGGGAACGTTATCTCACTTTTTTTTTTTCCATAGGTTCATACTAAACCAACTGCCCTTGTGAGCCGTTTTAAGCTTAGCCAGTTATCCCTTGAGAGACTCAAACCCTGCACCTTGTGTTTGTAAGGCAAATACCTTAACCATTAGGCCACCCTTCTGTTTGAAACAGCTTCTAGTACACAGCTAGAATTTTCAACAAGGACTATTTGTGCAATAATTTGTTTGAGGAGTACTGTTTCTTGTAATTCTCCCTACTGTCTTCCTTGTTTCCCATAAAGAAAGTGAATTTGAGGACCAATTTGTTTTTATATTTAGACTGGTTTAAGTTGGTTTCGGTGGCTCTCACCAATTGTGCTCTTATTTGGGCAGGACAATAGAACACAACAAAGGTGGTCAATTGCTCATGTTTTAAATAATAATGACCAGGAAGTCTTCAAGTCTGCTTTGTCACAATGGCACTCCGATTGTATGGTCTTCTGTTCAAAAAGTAAAACATTGCAAGAGTAAACCAACGGGTTACTTTTCTATAGCAATGGATGCTTCACAGGTATGTTTCAGAAATGATGCAGTTGAAAACATTTGCGTTACAGCAACATGGAGTTGTCTGCATAACTTTTTAATTTATTTTACATTTGTTGATCGGGAAAAGTCCATCTGGATATATGCCCATTTTCAGCAGAGGCCCGGGGAAAAAAGCTCCAGGAGATTATAGAATCATAACAGAGCGGTTACACACAGAACAAAACACGTTTTCAAATTTACATTAGTAACTCCAGAAAAAAAGTGAATGAAAAGATTTATACTTAACATAGCTAGAAAAACTTGTAAAAACTGCATTCCAAAAACAAAAAAATAATTTTCACAGGTAGAATGTCTCCATTTCCAGATATGCCTTCAAGACCTGGTCTTAATGGGCACTCTGTCTTGATCCCACCCTAAAGGGGCAACCTAAGAACTCTGTCCCATGAGTTGAGGTGGACAGATTAAGTAAGCTACAAGTGTTATGTATCTACCATACTAGCGGGGGTTGTTTTACATTCTGTGAAGTTCTGTGCTTATCCGATTGCCTGGGGGGGGGGTCTATCTTTTGTTTTATACTACTGGTATGGTTACATTTCTATGTATTTGTGCTCCGTAGCAGAGCTGTTTAGCTGAATGTGACCGATTCTACAAGCATCTACATATAAAAAGCGGATTTTTTTTTTGCAGTTGTTCTGTTTCAGTGATAGTTAAACATGTACTGCATTTATTTGTTTCATTGAATATAGCTTGAGTGTTGGTGGTCTCTCTCTCTGCACTTTGTTTTCCTACCCTCCAACACAAGTGTTGTTCTACTCAAACTTGGTGGCTTTGGAATTGCCTGCCTCTGTTGTAAAATTGTCTTTGGACACTCCTCCCAGCCCCATCTCATTTGCTCACTCAAATGAGTACAGTGAGATAATTTGGGAAAGACCACCCTCTCTTGCTTCTTTGACTTTGGACACCCCTACCAGTCCCATCTCATCAGCTCTGTCTACTGGGTACAGACAGGGAATATGGGAAAGCCAACCCTCAGTTTCTTAATCTTGAATTATCTTGTTTCCCCCTTCCCCACGTCACAAAAAACATTTTTTTACACTTTATTCAGCTGCTCTTACTGCAACGGTGTTCTACCTATGTTATTACCTTATTTTGGTTTGCTGCGTGCTCTTAAATATTCAAGTACTCTTATTCTGCTGCATTTATTACTGCTCGTTATTAGCCTGATTAACTTAATCTGCTATTCTAAGCATTTTTGTATGCTGTTTAACTATTTGAAAGCCCTGCTGTTTTTTTCTAGTATTACTAAACCCTTTCTTCTATAAATTGTGGTCTTTCTAAATCCCACATACTTCTGGTACAAGTGGTTTATTGTATTTTAATTTATAAGACTGGACTTGCTTGTGTCGGGTACCTTACCTACTGTTTTCCTGATTCTTTCAGGACATTAGCTGCCCCCCCCCCCCCATTCTGTACTTCTAACATCAGTTTCTCTTTATATGCTGTTTAACTATTTGAAAGCCCTGTTTTTCTACTGCTACTAAACCCGGTCTCTTATAAAAAGTCTGGTCTTCCCAAATCCAACATACTCCTTGGTAAACGTTTTCTTTTATTTCAGTAAGAAATGTATGCAAAACAAGCAAGTCCAGAATACCTACTGCCTTTCCTGATTGTTTCTAAATCAGAACCAGCCTTTTTCATCGTACTACTGGCTATCCATCACTTTTCTGGTCTATTCTGTCCTCCCCCTCCCCCACAATATCAATTACATTCTAACCTAGCTTTCTTAAGCTAAAGGAACCATTTTTAAAATCCCCTTGGTGTAGCTGCTTGTCTCATCGGGTGAAGTGCCCATACCCAAGGTTCTGGCTGCCATACAGTAAAACCCCGGTTGCTGGGGTAATGACGTCTACCAAGAAAGAGAGTGAGTGTATGTAAATACATTACTGAAAAGACAAAAGCATATTCCTAAAAGTCTATGTACAAACTATTGTTCCTTTAACTGCGGTCCTGCCCAACTCTGTAATGACTGCTTGTACATCAGCACCCCATTCTACGTCCTTTTCATAGCCCTCTACAACAAACTTTCCCTTATCACCTAGTACTCTGATCACTTTCTTTCCCCTTTAGTGGCACTTGGCAGTGTTCTGAGAGTGGTTTCCCTCTTCTCTTCTTTAAAACCTCCTTTGCAGCTTGCCCAATTTTTTTTCTTTTCTGTTTAGCCCTCTAATCAACCTGGTCCTACCCCCTCTTTCACCCTTCGCTCAGGGTCACTCCATGCCCCTACCCATTCCCACCCATCCCCACATTCATTACATTTATACCATCCATACCACACCCCTTCCTTTCCTCAATCAATTAACACCTGCTCCCCTCTGTTAACTCCCCATCACCCCCCTTCTGTCACACTACCTACCTCTGCCCCTCCCCTCAACATCCTTCCTTGCCATAATCTTATTCTCTAATCTTTTAGATAACCCCACATGCTTTTCAATACTCCCTACTGGTGCACAATACCTTTCACTTCTGCGTTTCCCACACTTTTTTTTCATCCTCTTCTCATCGCTCAACATGTAGCCTCTATCTTTCTGCCACCTTTCTTTTCTTTCTTTCACCAACAACCTCTTACTATACACCACTCTATCACCTACACCTACTCTCCCCTTTTCTTTCATCACGCACACTACCCCTCACCTACATCTTAGCTCTCAATCTCTTTTTCCCATCTCACCCTCGGACCTCTTCAGAATGACTTTTTTTCCAATTTCATCTCTCTCCACTACTCTAAAACAAAGACATCCTACTACTCTGAACCTACGCACATATATTTTCATTTCTCTTGGATGGGTTCATCCACCCCAATCCAGGACCACCTGCACCTTTTACAAAATCTCAACTCAAACCTCACCCCCTCACCTACCCCTTCATACCAACATTCCCTCACCCAAATCACTAAAATTCTTCTCACAAAAGAGAACAACTTTTGCTCAGATGGAACCAACAAGAGTGGTGGTGGTGGTGGGGCTTGCCATCCTCTACTCTGATCAACTTAACCTTTCCCCACGCTCTCTCTATTCCTAGTTTTGCCCCTACAGAAATTCTTATCCTAAACTGTCACCTTAACCTTCACAAAAGATTTGCCTTAGTCTCGGTATCATACCCCCCCGGTGAGAATATTTCCGTCCTAGAAGACTTTCTCTCCTGGCTCACTCAATATGTCCCTTACAAAACTATTATACTCTGACATGTTAACAGATTATCTCATCCCCTACTCACAGTCTCAGCCTTCATGGATTTCGCCAACACATATCTACCCCTATTCAAACAAACTCCTTACTTGGACCCATCCTTGACTGGATCCTTACTTCCCATCCTACCTATTATCACAATCCTGGTGTACTTCCTAGCTCTAAGTGACCACTCCCCTACCTATATTCATAGATTCACCCAACATTCACCCACAGATCATATATACAGTGTATGCTGAAATCGTAGCCATTTTGACCCAGATACATTCAACTACAAACGTTCTAGCATTAAATGGTCCTTCCTATATCACCTCCCTCTCAATGAGGCAGTAGAATCCTTCAGTAAACTTTTCCTTGACACACTCGACTCTATTGCCCTTTCTAGAAAAATCAAAATTAAATAACTTTGCCCCCTGGTCACAAAACAAACCTGCTCCTTTATGCACAAAAAAGATGGTACCCGGAAAGCTTGGCTTAAAAACAAATCCTCTCTCCTTCTTCAAAGATACAAAGTGCTCAGAAACATGACCAAAAACTAGTCAAAGATAAGAAAGCTTTTTTCTGCTCTAGCCAATGTAGTCCACATAAAAATCCAAAGAAATTCTGGACTACCATCAATAACCTGCTTCACCCAGGCAACCCATCTAGTCCCAACCCTTTCCCACACAACACTGTTACTGAAACAGCCACTTTTCTTACCAACTATTTCACAGAAACAATCCAAAAACTTACACAAAATAGTTCTTCCAACTCAACCCCTCCATCACCCTATAAAAAAAATTGCCCCAAACGCTTTCACATTCCAAGCAATTCTCACTTCCATTATTAAATTTCTCCTAAATAAACTTAAGCCTTGCTCTTCCCCTGCCGACCAACTATCCCCTACTTTCTTAAAGTCGCTGCAGTCTACTACATACCAGGTCTCTACACTTATCAATTGTTCCATTTATGAAGCCTATGTTCCAGACATATGAAAATCCTTTGATACAATCCCTCTCCACAAAAGGTGGAAACTCTACTGATCCTTCTAGCTTCAGACCCATTGCTAGACTGTCTCCCCCTATTCAAAATCCTGATAAAGTGCATCCATACTCAGTTATTCTTGACAACAACTTCCTAACTCCCACCCAACATGGCTTTAGACCCCACCATAGCACAGCCACTGCACTACTCTCTTTCACCCAAACAGTAGCTAAAGCCTGCAAAAATAATTTGCTCATCTTCTGTTTATTCCTCAATCTGTCTAAGACCTTTAATACTGCCTCCCAATCCAAACTTCTAACCAAATTCTCTGACCTTCCTCTCTCTACATCCTCTGTTAACGGTTTCTCTAGCTACCTTTCCAGCAGGCAGCAATCCATTCACTGGCAAATTGTCCTCACCCCTTTCCTCCCAGTAAACAGTGGCTTCCCTCAAGGATCTATCCTTGGCCCCTTCCTGTTCAATATTTTCACTAACAAACTTCACTCTGCTACTAATATCGCAAAACTTCTACAATATGCCGATTCTACTCTCATCACCTCTGCCCACAGCATTCCTGAACTTTTAGCTCTCACTCAACACACCTTCTCCTCTGCCGAAATCTGGCTTACTGATAATAAACTCATACTATAAAAAAAAAAAAAAAAAAAAACACAACTCTTCCTTCCTAAAACACTTGCTGTGCACAAACCCTCCTTTTCTTTCACCTCCCTCAACACTACGACTATCAAACCTGAACCCCATACCAAACTACTTGGAGTAATCATTGATGATGAACTAACATTCAATATGGGTCTAGGATACATGCTCGACTAGCATGTGTCCGAATTACAAAAGACCGAACACACATACACGAAAGCGCTTAACATCGAAAAGAGCTTCCGTGTATGTGTAGTTCAAAAAAAAAAATCTACATATCTGCACCCCCCACGTGGGGGGCTGTGCCCCCACCCCCACTTTAATATTCTCACTCCGAGATCACACTACAGTGGGGAAAAGGGAATTTTCCCTTACCTGCACTGTAGTCCGACAGGCACACAAACACGGAAGCACTTGTCGATGTTAAGCACTTTCATGTATGTGTGTTTGGTGTTTTGTGATTCGGACATATGCTAGTAGAGCTATATAACAACCAAAATTTTTTTATACCCTCCTCCAAACCCTCCCTAGCTCAGTCACTCCTTCTACCCTGTATTCCTTATGCTGCCCCCGTCCTTAATAATGTTCAAACATCTCCTCTCCAAACTAGAGAAAACATACAACAAAATAGCCAGATTTGCCTCCAATCTTCCATACAAATCCCATCACTGCCTCACCCTTAAGGCAATCCAATGGCTTGAATTCCCTAAACAACAACTACTTTCTCAATTACATATTGCACACTCTATCCTGAAGGATCCCTCTTTCTGCCCCTCCATCTCCAATTTACTAACCTACTACAACCCCCAACGCCACTTCCGTACTACCAGCAAACACTTCCTTGACATATACAAATCCAATAAAAACACTGGATGTCCCTTTATAAATACTCCATAGCCCACGCTTGGAACTTACTCCTCAATACAAGAAGCACTCCTCAAAAATACCCATTCAAACAAGAACTTTATCTACAAAAGACGTGATCCTGCCCTTGTCAAACCCCGACTTGCCTTTTTCTCCCTTCTTATCTACATAATTTCTTTTTCCTCATATACCCTGCACATTCTGTTATGTTTCCCCTTTTTCCTACTTAAAAAAAAAAAACAGAATTAGGTTCTTGTATTACTATTGACTCTTTGCACATTGGAATGACCACTGAATTTCATACTGTGTTTAATATTTATAGATCTGTTAACCGTTAATAAATTTATGCTATGTCATGCTATTACTTGTTAATAGACTTATGTTAGCTTATCTGTTGATTATATCTTTGTAACTTTTGTAATTGTTAATTTTATGGAGTTTTTCACCTCGGGTCTCCACTGAAAATGGGCTCCTGGCTCAGCTGGACTAACCCGGTTAACAAATGTCAATAAATAATTAAATAATAAATCTTAGTTTTGGTTTTAGCACTTTTGCTTCATGCCAGTTATTTTACATTTAAGGGTTTTGTTGTCTACACTCTTGGGGCGGCCGCGGTGTTGCAGCGGTTAGCATTGCCACCTCACAGCAAGAGGTTCTCCGGTTCAATCCCCGGCTGGGGTGCTTTCTGTGCGGAGTCTGCATGTCCTCCCTGTGGTCGCATGGGTTTCCTCCAGGCGCTCCAGTTTCCTCCCACATCCCAAAGACATGCTGTAGGTGGATTGGACACTCTAAACTGGCCCTAGGTGTGAGTGTGTGCCTTCTGTGGAAAGTTGGGCACCGGGCTGGCAACTTGACACCGTAAAAATTCCACTGCCAATCATGAGCGGACAGGTGATCTGCTGTGGCGACCCCTAACCGGGAAAAGCCGAAAGAAGAAGTGGTCTATACTCTTGTGGACAGACCCTTATCGAAACCCTCTCTCCATAGGTCTGCCAGGTGCAACTGACAGAACACTTATGTCTGGACAATTCTCATCAGTTTCACCTGCCAGTCTGGTCGACATGGGCATAGTGAGACAATGTAGCAACTGACAGTCCTCTTCTCATAGCACATAATTATTCCACTTCTGAGAAATGCAACTAAATCAGTAACCTGGAATCCATGCTCTCTTGTGCCATAGTCAGTACTCCCGACAAAGAGGAGATTGCCAGCACAAACACCATACCACCCACATCACCTAGCCAAGGAGAACACCCCCACCTATTCAGAGATCCTCAAAAACAAAAACTTACCTAAAGAGCAGATACCTCCAAAACACACTTACAAACGTTCCACACACATCACCAAAAACATCACACACAGCAGACAGCACACCAGTGTCTCACAAACACAGCCTATAACACAACAATAAAGGCAAAGCAGCCCATAAGGCACAACAATAAGCCAAATATACTAGTTATTGGCAACTCAATTGTGACACGCACTGATGTCCCTCTCACCAGGCTCAACAAGGAGAAGGTCACGGTCAGTTATCTGTCAGGTGCCAGAATCTGCCACAACAAGCATGCACTTAAGTCTCTCCACAACAGGTATAAGTAGGTCTCTGTCATTGTCCATGTTGGTGTGAATGACTGGAGCTGTACCTCCCCGGACTATATGAAGGGAGACATGACTGAGCTTTCAAAGTAGGTGTACCAGGCAGGTATGACCCTAGCCCTAAGCAGCACCCTACCTTCATCAAGAATGATACCACAATACCAACATAAAATAATTGACTTCAACAATTGGCTTAGTTTCTGGTGTCTTTCCAATGGGATCCAGGATCTGTCTGCCTTGGATAACATAGATGATAGGCCTTGATGCTTTGCCAAAGATAGCCTCCACCTGTCACTCCTGGGATTTTGGATTCTGGCCAAGGCTCTTTCCTAAAAAAGGCACAATGGGGGAGGCAATATCCCAAATACAAATCTTCCAACATAAAATATCTGTGAAAAAGCAAATTGAAGGTCATGCTGTTTAATGCTAGGAGCCTTAACCTGAAAATACACTCACTGGAAGTGCTCCTCGCACTGGAAGATGCCGATGTCTGGGGCTGCGAAGTGCACCCCTGCCTTACCAGGCTAAACCTCATTCCACACATTCAGACCTCAAAATGATGTTGGTAATACTAAGGGTGGAGTATCTATCTTCATTAAGGACAGGCACACTTCCAGACTGGTTTGCCAGCATGATGCACTAGAATTACTCCAGGTGCAACTGACAGTTGGCAAGATACCCATCCAAGTCATAGCCAGCTATAGACCCCCCCTCCATGACTCAGGACACCCACTCATCCTACCTGGACCTACTGGACTCCATCAAGGTTCCCTCTAACACCTTGATCCTTGGTGACTTCAACTACCCACCACAGACTGGGTGAACTACTCCTGCACTAATGCACCCAACAATTCCTTGACTTCATCAATTCTAATGCAGCAGACCAGCTCTTCTCATCCACCATCGGGGAGATAACATGGGTGACTGCTGTATCACTCCACAGTATGTTCTTCCCTGGTGAGATCAGATCATAGGTGTGTCTCATTCAAAGTTTCTATCCCACCCAACCCCCCCAGCCATAACCAGGCTAAAAAACTTCTCAAAAGCTGACTACAACATCCTAAGGGAGGATATCAGTAGCTTCACACCACCGGCTCCCTAAGATGATGCAGACAGCTATGCTGAACAGTACGCCAATGCAGTACACAAGCACCTGCACAACTGCATGGACTCAGCCATATCCAACAGAACTAAAACCTGCTCCTCAAGGAAACACAAACCTGCCTGGTGGCCATCCTCTATCAAGAGGCTTTATAACAAAAGGAAGAAACTGTTGTCCAAGGGTTAAAAGAACGAATTCCAAATTTGAAAAACGTCCTCCTCAGCTTCAACAAGCTAAGTAGATCACTACTGAAAATCTCCAAATCCAATTATAAATTGAAACTTGCCTCCAAAACAAAGGGAATCCACAAAGCCTTCTTTAGTTATGTCAGGAACTTCCATGGCAAAGCCTAGGTTTGTTCCAAATTGCTACTTAATGGTACCATTTACACAGATCCTGTTGATTTAGGTTCAGCGCAAACTTCACACCCTATCCCCCTCAAAGGCCCATTCGACATCCCCAATACTTATCCCACACCTTACATCTCCGTAGACCAAGTGTTAAAAGCCCTATCCAAGGCAAAGAATACAGCTTCCATGGGACCTGATAGTATCCCAGGATGTATTCTGCACCATCTCCAGCATGAACTGGCTTTGCCATTCAGCAGCTTATTCAACCACAGCCTAAGTACAGGCTTGATTCCAGCAGAGTGGAGAACCACCATTGTCATCCCCTTGCACAAAGTTGGTGCCACTACTAAACTGACCTTGGAAACTATCGCCCACTAGCTTGACAAGTCTGATGTGTAAAGC
This sequence comes from Protopterus annectens, assembly GCF_019279795.1. Lineage (NCBI taxonomy): Eukaryota > Metazoa > Chordata > Ceratodontiformes > Protopteridae > Protopterus > Protopterus annectens. The sequence continues at coordinate 1,105,389,817 of NC_056737.1, read as the reverse complement.
CACGGAGTGTATTATTATGGATCTCATAAACAAGGACATAGGCGATCTCCAAGCACTTGACCTCACCCAGTTCGGATTCGTCATAGGCAGATCTTGCCTATTGTACCTGGCTAACTTCTTTAAGACTGTCACCAAGGCCCTAGATGAGGGAAAGTCTGTACATACAGCTTACCTAGATTTGGCCAAGCCCTTTGACACAATCCGCACTCAGGCATCATCGAAAAGCTAAGACAATTTGGCATAAATCCCTCTCTCATCAGGTGGGTGGCCAAATGGCTCACTGATAGGATCCACAAGGTCAAAATAGGTGCCTCCACCTCTGACAGCAGACCTGTCACTAGTGGTGTTCCCCAAGATCTGTCCTGGAACTCCTACTGTTTAGCATCTACTTCTCAGAGGTCCAGGCAAAGACAAAAGGCCTGCGTCTCCCCAAATGAAGTTAACATACTGAAAGAGGGTCTCACAGCAACAAATGACTGGTGCCAAAGTCATGGCCTTAAGTTAAATGCAAAAAATGTATTCTCATACCATTCGGCAAAAACACAGCCCCTACTGATTACCACATCAATGGCAAACCCCTAAGCACACAACCTGTGGTAAGAGACCTGGGTACTCCGGTTGACAACAATCTCACATTCAACCACCATGTAGCAGCAGAGGTCAGAAAAGCCTTTTACTTGGTTCATCTCATAAGTAAAGAAATTGCTTCTAGAAAAAAGGAGGTAATTACCTTTGTGTACTCCTCCCTCATTTGGCCAATAATTGCGTATAACACCCCAGTTGGTATGCACCTGTCCAAGCACCTGCACCAACTAGAAAGGCCACAGAAATACCTCACAAAGAAAATCCATGGCCTCAACACCTATGCAGACAGCAGACAGCTCAAAGCACTATCACTCTACTTAGTATCGTACAGATTGATCAGAGGTGATCGGTCTCTCACCTACAAGGCAATATCGGACCCTGCACTACTAGAGATGCTCCATATCTGGAAGTCTAACTCCTCACACATTTCCCATTCAAAAGGGCTAAATCTAATGCGTGATATCAACAAAATCTGCTGGAGAGACAGGTTAGTCTCCCAGAGGCTGCCCAGTCTCTGGAATAGATTTCCCATAAGTGTCAGAGTACCTAACTAACCCTCTTCAAGCGCAACGTTGATGAGTGGATGGGAAACCACAAATCTGTCCCAGGCATTCCACCTGTGTCCCTCATTGACAGGTGCTGACTGAGGTTTCTTTTTTTGGGATAAACCCTTGTCTAGGCTTGTAAGGGCCCCAGGGCCATTACCCTAGTAACCTCCTATGAGCCTATGATTTACGATGGATTTTTGTGATTATTAGTCCACATCAATATTCCCCTTCCCCTGGCTAATTCAGGCCTGCAAAGACTATGAGAGGAATACAGTCTAGCTAAGTAGTTTATCCAGTTAAGGAGTGCATGCATGCTGTAATTTTGGTGCCCCTGTTAGAGAACGCCATCAATCTGGATCTAGAATACTGATTTAAAGACCAAACCTTGTACAAGACAAACAGTTCATGTTGAAAGGACAGGTATGTATAGCAAACATTAACTTCTCTCTGGAACAGGCTTCCTATCAGTATGAAGCAAAGTTTATCCCCACCCCTTTTCAACTTTAACTTGGACCAATCACAAATTTACCCTGGATTGGCATCTATATCCCTAATGGGCAGAGCAGCCTGTGAATGCCTGATCTGTACAGAAACCTATATTGCAGCTGTGTCAGCAATATTTTGGTAAATCTGGGGTAGTATTGGCTAGGCTTAAAATGTCTCTTAAGCCGATGGCCTAGTATACACCCATGAAACCTCAGCGCACCTCCCTGAAACCAATGGGTCAATGGAGAGCTATAAAGTTTTGAAGTCCATGCTAAAGAAGGCTGCAGAATGAGGATTAGGTAGTTCCCAGCTTCCTTCAAGCTACAACGAAAGTGCCCTGAGCTTGAACAGGATTTTTCCCATATGAGTTACTATACAAAAGGCTTCTCAGAGGATTGCTGGACATTGCACAAGAGGAGACTTGAGATGCCAAAGTGAAGGCAAGATACTGCCAACTATTGTTGGTGTGAGGTGGCTCCTTATTGTAATTTTGGCACTCAAAATGCTGAGTGCCAAAAGTCTGGAGAAGAGTGAATCTCGAAAATTGCTCTTCTCCTTAAAACTTCTTTTCACGGTAGGCGAGGGAAATTCCAACTACACCCCTCCCAACTTAAATATACTAACTCCAAGATCACCATACTTTAGAGAAAAGAGAATATTTTGAGAAATGGCATCACAGATTTAGAATATGCAAGTCTGATCTTTGGCCATTCAGTCTCCATATCTCAAGACTTGCTTTAGAGGGTCCAGACTTTTCACATGGTTAATGTGTCGGGCTCATGATTCATTTGTCCAACTAAACCTTGTACTATTAATATATTAGTACAGAGAAACTAGCTTATTTTTGTACAGAAAATTCACTTTTGGAAACTGCTACACCTGGACCCAAGACAAGCGCCTGATTTAGGAAGGTTCAAGCATTGTATGAAGCTATGGTTTTGATACAAAATGTATGAGCTTCATTTTGTGAGACCACAGCCTCAATCTCCACGGAGGTTCTTGGCACTGTTTTCCTATCCACATTTTAACACTTTTATACTAAGGTGATTGAGTGCAACTAACCAAAGAAAATACTACAAATTAGATTTCCAAATAATATTTTTTATTCTATTTAAACGTGTTCTGGGGAGTACTGAATCTCAGCAGTCTGAGGTGAGCTGCTACCACTACCCATGCTGCATTTGTACCCTGCAGGCTGTGAGGAGGCCAAAGGGAAGGGCTCTTAATTGGTAATGACTGGCACCCAGCCAAAAGCACTGATATCTCCAGGAGCATGTATTCATTTTGATGCGATAGAGCACATCCAGTCGTCCTTCTGCAGAAGGGGTACAATGGACTGAACTATGACAATCTGGAACTTGGAATTCTTTACAAATTGATGGGTCTCAGGTCCCCTGTTTTCTTTGGCACTAGAACCTTGAGTAAGTTCTGAATCCCCTCTGGTCTGGTGGGACCTTCTGGATGACTCTTGTGTAGCAGCGTTTAACTTTTTAGGGCTGCAAACTCCCGCTGATTGGGTGGAACATCAGGGAGATTTTTGCATTTGGATGGTGGGATATGCAAAGAGGGAATGAAACACACTCTGGATACAATTTTTTTGCACCAAAGTCTATTTTGTGATGGATGCCCAGGCTTCTGGGTGCAGAGACTAGCAGCTCCAGACTGCCTTCAGAGAAGGAGTACTTGGGCAACCCTTCAGGAGTGGTGAAAAGGTTTCTCCAAAAAGGAATCCCTAAATCCTTGGTTTTGCGGGCCTCCTCTGCCACAAAGATGGCTTCTTCAATTAGAACAGCCTCTGGGGCGGGGGGGGGGTCTCTTCTCATGAGCCTGAAAATGACTTTGTGACTTTCAGAACCACATCTTTTTACCTTCAATTTGACTCCTACAAAATGATCTCTGCGGGGTAGAAAAATAGATTCCCATGACAGACAATGTCTTTTCATCTTGGTCACTATGGAAAAGTGTTTCTTTTACTGTGAGGCCAAACAAGGAAGATCCAAAGGGCACACTGATGAAAGAAGACTTAAAAGGCTCCACAAAGTCACTCAAGCACATCCAGGAATGTGTCCTGACGTCTATGCCTGACCTACCACCCACGAGGGCTGCATGAGAGATTAACCTTATGAATGCATTGGAAACTGACTGAAAGGTGGCCAGCTGCGAATAGATCCATTTAAGTTCCTCCATCGACATGGGGCTAGGAATGGACTTGGAGAGTTCTTTAATCAAGTTTCTCTGCAATCTGGTAAAATGTGCCAAGTGGTTATGTGACCATACTGCAAAGGTCGCCGAGGTGCAAGCACACTTTTCAAACTTGTCCACTGCCCTGGACTCGCTAGTGGGGGATAAACAGTACAACTTTGTTCAGCTAGCTCCTTTTCTGTGGCTGCTGCCACAACCACAACATCTACAGGAACTCTTAATATAGTGAGGCCTGTCCTTGGGTGGAGCAAGAAATTTATCTGGGCAACAAAGAATTGGTTCCATGGTATCCTTTTCATTCCATGCCTGGCAAGACACAAGATCTATAAGGTCATCTGCCGGAGGGGTAACCCAAGATTTAGATGGGCTAGACCTGAAGGCTTCTAGGAATGCCAACTTCTTCTGGGAAGGGAGAATTGGAAGACCATCCACCTTTCTGGCTGAGGATTTCTAGAATGTCTTCAAAGGAGACGTCTTCTGGTGGAGATCTTGGAAGCCTTTCCCCTTCACTGAAGTCAGTGTCTTCAGTCAAAGATTCCGGAGGGGAATCTATGACCTTTTACACAATCTTTTCTGGGAGACCTCTTCAGTGGGATGATTTGGAGAGGTGTCGGAAGATGGGGAGAAGTTCCTGTGTGGGAAATGCCTGGAGCCTCATACAGGCTGGCTGCCCCCAAGGGATAGGTTGATGAGGCTCAAAAGTTGGATCCGACAGAGGTAGGATCCAAAGATGCAAGAGCAGAATGACCTTTTGGGTGAGAAAAAAACCCTCTCCACCACCTCAAAAGCAGGAGCAGGAAAAGCCACTGCCAGCTTCACTGGAGCAGAAACTCTAGGTGCTGCTAAGCTCCAGCCCTGCATGGGTTCCTGCTGCGAAGAAGGAGTTGTACTGGAACTATCTAATGCAGAGGCTTCAAGGGGAAGTGACAGACCCAAAAACCTCAGAGTCAAAAGGCACCCCCTGGATCTGGCACAAATGCTTCAGGTCTGAGACTCGTTCTTCTCAGGTGGATCGCCACAGTCTGAGTCAAAGTCATCGAATGCTCCAAAATCACTGGCCAGATCAGAGAAGGAGAGAACAGTACAAGATACAAGTTGAAGGCTCAGTTCTAATGGGGGCCGGAACTGGCAAACCCCCATTTGGATCTGAGGAACTTACTCATCATCCTATCCATGTCATCTTCAGAGAGACTTCAAGAGGACCCGATAAACAATGAAGTGGAGGGAGGATGGGACAATCTTTTGGGTGTCTCTTGTAAAAATGGAGATTGGAGCCTAGGGGGAATAGGCCTCGGAGAGAATCAGGGACTTTGAAGTTGAGGAGATCTGGACATCCCCATTGTCGGATCCAAACACTTAGCTTGTTTGGCAGGTATTTCCAAGGCAGGAGCAGGTTTTGGAGACCTAGAAAAAAAAAAAAAAAGACTAAAATAATACCACCAGTGATACTAAAGAACTACCCTAAAGAAGGGTTAGAAAAAAAATTTTATTGAAGAGAAAAGGGAAAAAAAATAAGTTACCCGGAAAGGAGTAGGAAGAAACAGAAATCTAATGTAAAGAAAAGGAGTATTGAGTGAGGGATAGCAGAAGTATATTTAAAAAAATAAATATAATCTACTTTTGCTCACAAAGGCGGCAAATAAACTACACCCAGAGCTCAAGAGAACATGATCCACGTCAGTAGTTTAAGAGCGGCAAACGAGATTTAAGGTAAAACGGTATGGGGCATTATGGGTAAAAGGTGAAGCTCGAGAGTCAGAAAGAAATGCGGCCAAGGTTGGATCACAGACCCATTCATTGAGAAATGAATGAAAATGACAACATCAGATCAGTAATCCTCTTACCTTAATTCTTGCCTCTGACACTTGTATCTTCCTTACTAACTACACGATTCTGCCATGAGATCACAAATGCTATGATTTCCCTGCTCATAAAAATCACTGCTATCACATGCTTTTGCTGCAATGCTTACAGACAATAGAGGTGTTTTGAGACAGACAACTTCTAGTATGGCAAGGAGATGTTGAGGTGAGATCCCTGCTGCCCCCCCCCCCCCCGCTCAATAATCTAAATTGTATTAAAATGTTCCCCTAGCTAAAAAAACTTTAGAAGTGGAGTATTAAATCCAAAATTATTCAGCATCAATCGGTGCTCTACGGAAAGAAAGATGGACACCCAACAAACTCGATAATAAGAAAGAAGGATTTTCTGCTGCCCAGAAGGGAACAGCCACCCATGTGGAGACCTCTGTTTACAAGTGAAGCAGGAGAGAAGGATATTACGACTAAAGACAATTTTTACGGAATTAAAAAAAATTGAACTCCAGGTTAGAACACTACATTACTGCCAATGACCAGACATATAGTGGTTACTGAAGCAGTCACTGAAAATTCAGAAGTCATCCATGTGATACTCAGAATACAATTCTGAAAGGCAAGATGGCCACATCAGAGGTGAAGCTGAAGTACGTAGAGGAGGACTTGGTGGATCAAAAAAAACTGACTGCAACGAAAAAAAAAAAAATCAGGATCAGTACTATTCTCGGAGAGAGAGAAGACCTGGACTACAGAGGATTTCTGCACAAACAGACTGCTCAATAGGTTCAGATCTATTTGGAGGAAATTATGATGAACAGGCACAAAGGACAGCCTATATACTGACAGGCAACCCATAGCAATTCTCTTGGCCAATTACAGTGTGCTTTGGTACCTTCCAGCTTAAGGAAAAGAATTTGGCAGCCATATGACATGCTTATTTTGTGCCTTGAGCAAGTTTTTTTTTTTTTTTTTTTAAATTCTTTCTTATTTCAAATCAATCAAAAAATGAGTGGTGGCACTGGTCACTACAGACACAGTGCACAGGATACAGTCCAAAAAAAAAATTATTATTATCTTTTGGAGATTTTCTTCCCAGGTGCTCCGAAGACATATTTCAGTCTAAAGGAGGCAATGGCAGCTATTGAACGGTTATGTACTTTAGACCAGCATAACATAAGAAACAGAAGGAGGAAACCTTGAAGGAGAAGCAGGCAGAAAGCAGGTTCACATCAACAGCAGGCATCAGTTTATTTTTTTTTATTTTTCCCACTAACTAAATATTTGGAGAGAGTTTTTGGTGCAGGCACTGTCCACAGGCACTGTCCCACAAACATAGTGGGTCAAGGTTTTCTCCGCAAGCAGAAAGAAGGTCAGCCTTATGTCTGAGCTGCATCCATTCATGTTCATGTGTGTTGACAAGGTCACACAAAGTCACATTTACACTGAATTAAAAAAAAGTAAAAGTCATTTTTTTTTTCTAAATAATGTAGTGAAATAATTGTTTTTGTCTCTTCTTCTAGGAACAAATTACAGGAAACTTTTTGTTATTCCTTTTAAATAGTTTTGGTCTGGGACTTGAAAGGGGTCCTGGAATGTTTATTTTAATCATTCTAATAATCCCATAATTAACATTAATGAACAGTGATCACACACACAATTTTGGGGGAGATGAATGGGGAGGACTGTAAGACTTTGTCTGTTTTTTTAACACTATAGTATGAATACTGATTTATGTTTATATATGCTGCTCCCATGTCACCTGGCATGTTCCGACCTTGGGGGAAGGGCTCTGAAATAAAAGATGAATGTAATAACTAACTGTGACAAACAAATTACTGCATATGCTTGATTAAATACATTTGTTTTACAAATTATAGCTCAGGGCACACGCCTTTATAGTTTTTTGGAGTTTTACTCAGTGAAGGGGGTGGAATTTTATCAGTAATATGTTTAATTAGGCAAGTATTATGAAAAGGAGGATGAGAAACTACTTTCCATGGTAACCTGATTTAATGGAGGGGGGATTGTTCAGGCTACATAAGATTAAAACTGGCTTTAGACCCACTGAACTGCACATGGTTTCAGATCATCACATTAGGTGCTAATAACACAGCTCTGCTACAATAAAACGGATGAGTTTGAGTGAAAGTTGAACTTTTAATTCACAGTAAGCTAAAAGATCTGTGGGGATGTTATTTCTAAGAATTGGCTAAACTCAAACAAGCAAAAAAAAAAAAAAAGATGGCTTTTCATATGAATATATTAAGATGATTACTACGAGCAAAGTACTCCTGATGCACAAGGTGATTTTATTCTTGCATAACATTTAAGTGACAGGCAGTAAGACTAAAGTGATGTCTACAAATCCTGTTATTAGTGCACCTGCCTGGTTATGTAGGTGAAGGAGGCAAACCATTCAGAGTCGGAGGATTATGCCCGTACCTTGGAAGGAGATAGCGTACTTTTTGTATATAGTTTATATTTTTGTTTGGGGGTGGGGTTGGACATAGCAGTGATCAATGTTATAGGAAGTAAGACAATGCTATGAATAGAAGAATCATAATAAAGAACTTCTGGAAAAATTATGGGAGCCGATTTCCAATGCCTCACGCATTGCGGGGGTGAAGTACAGGGGAATCATAGATCATACAGGGTTGGGAGGGTGGCCTAATGGTTAAGGTGTTTGCCTTACAAACACAAGGTGCAGGGTTTGAGTCTCACAAGGGATAATTGGCTAGGCTTAAAAAGGCTCACAAGAGCAGTTAGCTTAGTACTAATCTATGAATCTATGAACCTATGAATCTATGAACCTATGAATCTATGAAAATAAGGGAAAGCTAAGCAATTTCAAAAATGGGAGACATAAAGGTGATTACTTTGTAATCCGAAAGGGGTAACTAGCCCTCTTAAGAGGGTCATTATTTTAAATATGTTAAAGAAAAACGGAGCTCGATAGCTTTACTGCAAGAGCATCTCAAGTTAAAGGGTAAAGGAACAGAGCATGGAAGAAAAGACAAAATGCTACAACTGGTAAATGAGGGTCAAATGAGAAGTGTGGATGGCTGTATGTCAGCTTGGAACAGTTTGATTAATGGAATTATGCTTGCAGCGATTTCAATGCATTATTCCTCTGCATTTAAAAATAGATGTTACAAAAGATTGCCATCAGTGGTTATACAGTTTACTTGGGGCATATTGTTTATGTCAGGAGACTGGAATATGGTAAGTAGGGTAAAGGATATTAGGTGACAAGAATGAGTGTACACTATGCCAAGTAGAAAATGGATGGAAGTATTTACTTGCTCAACAACTCTGCAAATCAAGTAATGCAAATTTTCCTCATAATTCTCAGGAACTTGTTTTTTTTCTTACTATAGAAATAAATGTGGTACATGGTTGAGATTAGATAATGTTATACTTGTATAGGAAACACAGCGACAGAGTTAAAAGAATAGGACTGGGTCCTGTACTGTACTCTGATCATGTACCTGTCTTAACTGTTGGTCGGACAAATTGTTTCTGTGGAGAGTCACTGGCAGTTTCCAGTTTAAGTTTAGACAAGTGTTACCTCCTTTCACGGCAGACTGAAACTAAGGTTAGTTGAATTGTTGGAAGAATGGATTGATGGGGATGCAAGAGAATGGGATAGACAAAGATACCCTTATGATTAAGCTTCAGAATTGGTTTCAAGAAAAGGGACAGAGAGAAACGAAGAGCTACTATGATAGGCTTTGATGGTTACATCTCAGAGGTTAGGCATCATCAGAAGACGAAGTCAATTAGCTTAGGAGGCATTATCTGAAGAGGAAGTCAATTAGCTTAGGACATTGAAGGGGGAGTTGCAAAGAAAGGATGATGGAAGGGTATGGGTTTAGAGGGTAATAATATAAGAATTAAATCAATCCAACTCATTCTGGGTGATTACAGCCCTAGCAACTAGATTAAGACAGTGAGTGGTTAAAGAACTTTTTTCAGACTCAAGATATGGAAACAGGGCATATAGTAACATTGGTAAAAGGATATTTTGGAGGTGTTTCAAAGATATTTTGAGATTATATATATATATATATATATATATATATATATATATATATATATATATATATATATATAGAGAGAGAGAGAGAGAGAGAGAGAGAGAGAGAGAAACACAAGCCAAAGGTGAAAATAACACTGATGGATAGTCTTTGGAGACATCTGGAGATGATGACAGTAACATCTACACAGAAGGAGAATGTTATGGCAAAGACTACAGATCAGGAAGTGGAGGCAACTTTAAGCAAGCAAATCACAAGGTTAGGTGGACATTATATAGTGTAGGTATGGAAACTGGCTAGGAAGAATTGATTCAGAGATGGGCATGGCTATTTAACAGAAACCTGGAGACAAAGGACCCGTATCCTCTTGGAAGGAGGGCGTCACAGTTGCACATACAAGGATCCCAATAACACAGGTTCTTATCAGACAATCTCCATAATAGATTACAAGGTTTTTCATGACCATACCTATAGCAAGATTAGTTCCAGTAGTAAAAACCATAGTAGATACTACTCAATGTGGGTTTATACAGGGTAGACAAGTATTTAGAATATTGCAAAAGTAAAGATGCTCAGCATAAATACAGGATGGTAGCTTTGGTATTAAAATGCAGAAAAAGCATGCAACAGTCCCAATCCACACCATCTGTTTGCAACATTAGGAAGAAAAGGATTCCTAGTTGAAACAACTTGAGTCTTGAGGAAGATTAAAATCAGGGGGCAGTGCCAAGTTTAATGTAACTGAGGAATTATCTAGTAAATTTATTTTATCTGTAAGTAGGTGACATGGCTGTTCCTTGTCCCGCTATTTATCCTTTATTTGGAATCACTGGTTCAATGGAAACATCTCCTTGAGAAAAATATACAGATGGGCGAGGAGCAAGGAGTAGAAAATTGCAATACGCAGACTATATTATTTTAACCCTCACTAACCCAGCACAGGATTTACCCATCTTTAGTATGCTGCACAGATTTGGAGAACTTTCTGGATACAAGGTAAATGAGGATAAAACCAAGACAGTGCGAATATTCAAAGGCCACCTCAGCTAGTGGAGGAGTATCTGCAGTGGTGGAAAGATAATGCCTTGAAGTATTGAGGGATCTGGTTCACAGAAGTGTGGGAAACCTCCAGATACAAATCTAAAAAAAGAAATGTTAAAATAATAGGGAGTTTATGTAAATCTGTTGACATGACACCACAATCTCACATGCAAAAATGCGGAGAAGGGGTTGTGGATGAATGGATGGACACAATTAAGTCTACAGAATACAGATTTTACACTGGCTTTTGTCCCCCATATCTATCCTTTACTGGACTCTTTCAGGGCCCCAGTAGATACGATGCTGAAAATGATAACTGGATGAAAGACTTTTATTAGATGGGTCAAAAAACTAAGAGTTGGATGAAAAAAAGTTGTTTTGCCTAAATTACAAGAGGACTGGGAGTTCCAGACTTGGCTGTATATAGTAAGAAGATAAGTTCAGGGTGAATGGAGAGGTTATTTGAGCAAGGTGTACTGAAAGAGGAGATTCATGAGAGTAACCCTTAGATAGGGGAGCTGAATTTTTGTGATGCCTTCTGAGGTAAAGGAACAGGTATGGTAATCCTGCCAATAAAAGAGGTTAACAGGACAAAGACACTGAAAGATTGGAATGGAGATATCTTGCCTGTAGGAGGCAGAACACTGGATAAAGCCTATAGGAGGCAGAACACTGGATAAAGGTATGTACAGCCCATTTGATAGATAGAGGAAAAATAAGATGGAACTAAAACACTGGGATCAGCTTCTTACCCATGACAGAATTGTAACATGGGAAGAGATAGCCGTCAGGTATGCGGTTCCAATTATGGTATTTTGATTTCCATGTGCTAAGAAGAGAGGTACAGAGATCAATATGGACTCAAAGAAAATTGGCCAATGTTAGTTAAACAGATTGTAAATCTGAAGGGAAGAAATGTCAATGTCAATCTCCAAGCTGGACAAATTTAAAGATGGATTTGTATGAGACTAGTCCCAAGATTAGAAGAGACTGGAACAGTTATATAAATAAAAAAAGAGATAGAGTAGGAACACAGAGGATCAATATGTTGATTGAACTGATCAGGATTTATGCTCCAAAAATTCTAACGTTTTACCTGGAGAGGTCTGCATAAATACTTCTACACTCCAGCAAGATTAGAAAAGGATGTTCCAGACAGGAGTGCAAGACTGTTGAAGAGGTAACTGTGTGTGTGTGTGTGTGTGTGTGTGTGTGTGTGTGTGTGTGTGTATAACAGGAGACTGGATTCATATTTTTCTGTGATTCTAACTTGCTGGATGAATTTAAAATATGATTGTGAGATATGTTGGATGAGAACACACAAAAAAAAGAATAAGATTGATAGAGAATATGCTTGGGACTGACAAGACAAAGACATAGCTGGAAGGTAAAGGATTTATCACTGATAATAATGAAAAAAAAGCCAAGAAAACAATCATCCTGAAGTGAAAATGTGCTGTGAGCCCAAATGAGCTTGCATAGTTTTGTTACAAGCCTATCGTATCGACAAGCAGGTTATTAAAACTAGCAATCAAAGGTTGAAGACTAAATGGCTCCCCTGTTTACATTTTAAAGGGATAGCTGGATAAATGTGATTGCAGTGTCACTAGTAAAGAAAAGTTCACTGTCGATACACATGGTAAACAGGAGATGGGTGTCGATACATTTGACTTTATTTTTGCTTTTAATCTATTTTAGAAGTACAATTTTTAATGCTCTTTCTGGCCCTTTAAGTATGGGAAGTTTTTTTTTTTTTTTACTTTGCATATTGTACCATATTTAAAGAGCGTGGTTTAGTATGAGGAAAATGTATTGAACGTGTGGAATTGACAGCTCGAGCAGCTTTCGAGAACTGGGTATTACAGACTGTAACGAATGCTTGAAATTAACAAGATCAATGGTGATACAGGAATACACTGTGCAGTCACATAATAACAATTTTAATAAATTAAAAGTAAGCTTGGTGGTTATTAAAAACACACACAATAGAAGTGTTTTCTTACACAACACTTCCTTCTGGATTTTACCGATAATTTATCAAATGTTAGTCTCTCCACCACAAGACTATACTGAGCCGCATCTATCAAGTTTGGGAACATCTTTGTATCAGCTAAAAGAAAACAAGCCTTTCAAAAATCATGGTTTAAATACAAAGAAGTGCTGATTTGAGGCCATATCTGAAGGGTCTTTACCCTGCTTTGGTAATACAGCCACCACTGCTTTCTTACAAGATGATGTTACTTCCACCACCCCTTAAAAAATTTTTAAACAAAGTCTCCCATCTCTAATCACTGTTTTCCCACAGTTTTGATCGAAATTTCATTTGATCGAAAACCAGTATTCAAGGCAAATAATAGGGATTTGTCCCCCTCCCCAACGTTGTGCGACCCTGGAGTTGGTATATATAGTTGGGTGGGGTGTGGGAAGCGAAGCCCCCCACCTATTTTCGTTCAGAATCTGTACTTTTGTTATTTTCTTCTTTTGCGCCCCACCCCCAACTATATATACCAACTCCAGGGTCGCACGACATTGGGGAGGGGGACCAATCCCCATTTGCCTTGAAGTGCACTGAATTACTGGTTGTCAGTCAAATGAAATTTCGATCAAATGGGTTTCAGTCAAATGGGCTGTCGCTCAAATGAAGGTAACAGATTATATATATATATATATATATATATATATATATATATATATATATATATATATATATATATATATTGCATTACCTCTCTTTCCTATCCACTGTTACTTCTTCAGTCTCACCATCCTCTACCTTGGCATAAACAAGTCTTCAATAAGTATTTCTATTTGCAACTTTTCTCGATTTTCCCTTTCCTGTGCATTATAAAAAAATTCATAACGTTTCCTGAATATCTGTAATACCTCTGTGAAATCACAGGGAACCTATCACGTGAAAACCAAAGTCTAACATAACTCTCCATGCTGCCCAAGTAGTATTGCTAAACATTTTGTTTTTGTGGTCTAAACGTTTAACAGCAACTTTCCACACCCAATAATATTGTCCAAATAGAAAGAATAGTGAATTATATTAATAAATGCAGAATGTAAATAGCAATGCTGCAGAAGACACATATTGAAAGAAATGAACATGTGAATTTGATAGAGAAATTACTTTAAGATGGATATTCAGTAGAATATCAGGGACACAGGAAAAGGGGAGTAGTTCTACTAATTACTACAGGAGCCACACTGGGCGATAGAAGAGGAAATCAAATGCAATAATGGCAGAATTGTGTAAGTAAGGGTTTACTGGAATAGAAGTGTTATGCTGGCTTGTTGTTATCATTGCCCCAAAAACTGCTACTATGGAACCTAAGGAAATTTTGGAAGAAGTAATCAGCTTTCAGCAGGGAATATTACTTAGAGGTGGGGACTGGAACTCAATTTGTAATAATGAGGACTTAACTGAAGGGAAATATAACAAAAGACGGTAGTTTCTGAAGAAAGTGATGAAAATATTTGATATAGAAGATGCAAATTCAGTTGTAGAAACTCAGACAGACTTTATATAAAAGCCCCCAAGGTACAAAAAGTGGGCTACACTGGAAATCCTCTCACAGGAATATGTACATTTAACTGAAAGCTTCGACGCACATCCAATAAACTATTCAGATGACGATAAAAATAAGACCATGTTTTCCCACCTTCCCTTTGAGAGAGGAATTTGAAGAATGAGGACAACAGTTAAAAAGGAAGACAGAAATTACTTCAGAAGGGATAGCTAACAACTGGGATAAAATTAAAATGCAGTTAAAAATAGGGTAGCAATGAAGGAAAGAGATATGGTTAAGAAGCCAGAGAAATTAAGAGGGGTTGGCAAATGTTAAAGTAGTACATGAGGGAGTTTCGCAGAAGAGCACAACTGCAGAGTGCTATATTAAACAAAGGAGCACTTGGACAATATGCATGAGTTTAGAAAGACTGTTAAGCAACTATTTTTTTGATGACTCCAAAGCACAAAAAAAAGCACAAAAACTTTTATAGCACAATGACTTTGGGTTGCTGTCAAACTTAGGTAGCCTACAACATGAAAAAATAGCCACAGATGCTATACAGGTAATATAGATTTTTCGGAAATTTTATGAACATTTGTATAAAGCAGAGAGAAATGTGGAAATCAAAAACAAGCACAAATGGAAAGGTTTACGGAAGGCTTCATTATGCCAAGGTCAGAAGTAAAGGAGACTCAACAGCGGAGACTGGAGATAAAAACAAACAGTGATGTATAAATCAATTTGCAGGGAAGTCTCCAGGAACAGATGGTATTCCTGTGGAAGTCAGAGAAGAAACTGATAAAGATCTGGAAGACTTTATTTATTTAACAGTATTTTAAAAGGACAGGAAGCATCACCATCCTAAAAGAAACCTGTGGTGGCTGTAACACCTAAAGACAGAAAATATACATCAGTCCCAGCTTCATATGGGCCCATTGCAATTTTTAAATCATGATTATAAAATGTTTATGTCTATGCTAGATAAAAAAAATAGCAAAGGTATTGCCAAAATCTGGATCAATGTTGAGGGGAGGCAAACATTTGATAACATTAACAGAACACAGATGATGATCTAGATGGACGCAGAATATAAGAAAATACCGCTGGTGCTGGTATGTCTTGCTGCACAGAACGTTGGGATTTTAGGAGTAGGGCAATGGAAGCGTCTGCATTCTCCAATAAAATTAGGTTAATTAGAAGGAGATATCAAGGATAATAGGCAAGAATTGAAGTGGGAGGGCTCTCTGATAAAAGTTGTCCAAACAGAACCACCAACCAGGGGGCGTCTTCCTTCCCCTTTGTCATTGGGTTTATATTTACAGTCTCTGGCAAAGAAAAAATGTTCTCAGAAATTCAATTATATAACTGGTATGGTAATCGGGAAAAGTTGGCTTTATTTGCAGACAAACTGGATCATGGATAAATGGAGCCACAGGCAAGGTAATGGATCTGCCCCCCTCCCCTGAACATCCCCCCCAGCAGCCATTCTTTGCATCTCTCTCCCCAGTTACCATAAAACACTGTTCAAATCTGTTAGTATACATACCATTATCTTCTTTACGTCTAAATCCAGGTATCAATAATCACTGTCATTTAAAACTTTTACTTCACTTTTCAATAAATCAATCAGTGTTTATGCTGTAAAATCTGCATTGAAACTCACATTCATATAAAATGCATTTGGCCAATGGCAGATTAAGTGGTCCTTTGGGCTGTTTTCGAACTATGGCCCCCTGCACACGTTTTTAGGACCAAGCATAAATGGATGGGCGTTTTGATTCACCTTACTGATTGTATTATATTCTTTGTCCAATACAGCACCACTTGTTAGTGTGTCTTTTAAATTTATAGTTTTGAACATTTTTTTTCACTAAGCAGTGAAACCAAACACATAAAACCAATAATGACAACACTACCTAATTCGGAACATTTCAACCATAAAGAACCACTCAACTCACTAACAGTCAATATGCACAATCTCTGCAGAAGTAAGTCATCTGAATTAATTCCACATAAAAGAGAAATGTAACTTAAATCATGCTGCTGGCTTGCTTCTGTCATAAAGCTTTGTATTTCAGTGTCTCATCTAGAAATTCAGTGCCTGCTGCCATTAAAGAATAAAACTGCCTAGGTTGCTTTAAAAAAAAGGGTGTGCTGGTGATAAGCAATATGCAGTGGCTGGAAAACAGGTTCATAGTTAGTAGGCACCTCATCTAAAGCAGTGCCAGATCCAGCACTAGGCGGCCTAGGCAGTCAGGGGAGGGGGTGAAAGTGCTGTAGTCCTGAGTGTGTCCACGTGCAGGAGTTCAAGATTAACTTGCTTAAACCTCACATGCCTCCAAAACAAAATACACATATACACAAAGCACACTCGGCAAGTTAAGCCTACCTCCTCACATAGCCCAAGAAGTATCCAAGTCATATCTAGTCTCCAAGGCAGGTATCAGCCCAACCCAAACATTCCTGTTATAAGCGATTCCACTGTAAGATATACAGATGTGCCTCATACAGTGCTAAGCAAGGAAAGAACAGTCACTTGCTTGTCTGATACCAGGATTTATCAGCTCACACATACACTCCACCATGAACAACAAGTACCTGTAGGACTCTAACTGACATGGGCATGAACTAGGACTTCAGGTATACTTCCCTGGTCTTCATGAAGGGACAGGATGGAGCTCTCACTCTTCAAGTCCAAAGCACATATGAGCCTAGCGACGAACCGCATTCTACCTTTTCCAGTGCTGATGCCACAATAGGAGCAAAAAATAGACCTTAACAACTGCTTTAGTTGAGTATAGTGTCATTCGAAGGGGGTCCAAAATTGGTCAGCCTGGGAGAATATAAGTGACAGAACATGTTGCTTTGCCAGTGATGACCTATGTCTGTCTACTGTAGTGTTTCAATTATTGGGAAAGACATTGTTCACCCCCACAGTGGCTTTTTAGGCAATCCCAACCTGATAAACCTAACATAATAAAACAAGCAAAAGAAAATATTAAGACATTAATGATCAACGCTAGGAGTCTAAACAAGACACCTCACTCCCTACAGGAGGATGTTAACTTCTGCGTAGTGGCAGACACATGGTTTAAAGTGGCGGACAGCACTCCAGCTGTGCAGGCCTATAATACCTTTCACAAGTTTAGGCCAGCTACTGTGCAGGAGAGGAAAAAGGAAGAGGTGTCTCAATCTTTATTCATAAGAGAGACTCACATCAAGGCTGATAAGTAGTACAATGCACTACAGCTTCTTCATGTCCAAATAACCACCACAAAGGTCTTGTAACATATATTATCTCGGTATAGAACTCCCCCTAGGACCCCAGAAAGCCACATCATCTATCTACAGGAACTAGAATCAATCATTATTAAACCCAAAACCATTTTCCTGGATAATCTAAAATATCCAACTACAGACTGGGAAACCTACACTACCTCTACTGCACAAGCACATAGATTCCTGGACTTTGTGAATACAAATGTTCTGGAACAATTAGAGTACCCACTGGGGGAACAACATCTTGGATCTTATCCTTCCTAATATGGGGGTACCTTGCACCATCCCTTGCGTATTTGTCAGAAGTTAGGTCCGACCATAAAGTTGTCTCCTTCAAAATAAAACTGAAGCCATAAAGCCGTTCCAAACAAGGTACCTTTGAAAATTTCTCTAAGACAAACTAGCTACTCTTAAATAATACATTGACAAATATCAATTCCTCACCAAACCAAGATAACTCCACTGAATATGCAGACACAGACTATCACACTATACCAGCATATAAATATCTGCATGATGTAGGAACAAATGCAAGGCAAACCCCACAAACAAACCCAAATAGTGGAACCATAACATCAACAAGCTTTACAACAAAAAGTAAGGCATTTTTGATCAAAAATAAGAACAGAAATTTCCCAAATGCTTATCACTAGAAAAAACAAACAATGTTCGCATATTCAAAAAACGAAAAGCACCAATGCACAGAGCCGATTGTGAATGTTGTCACCTGCACTGAAGCTGAAGATATAGTGAACCTATTGACCCATAAATTCAGCTCTAACCTTACCTCCCTCTTCAATCCACCTGTCCTCAAAATATAGCTGAAACTGGCTCACCTCCAAGTATCACTCAAGACCAAGTCCAAAAAGGGCTATCAAAAACTAAAATACTGTATTCATGGATCCTGATTATATCTCTGGATGCATCTTAAATAATCTGAAGTATGATTTAGCCACCCCCCCCCAACACTACTGTTCAACCCCAGCCTTCATACAAGTTTTGCACCAAGTGAATGGAGAACAACTACAGTCATTTCCCTGCATAAGGGAGGACCTTCCACAGACCCAGGCAATTAGAGACCTACAAGTCTGACCAGCCTCAAGTCTTTCCATTGCTTTGCACATCATGGAACTAATCAACAAAGATACAGGGAACCAAAGAAACAAATAGCGTTCTACCAGTGTAAGCAGGTGCTTCAGGAGACGACTGTGGAAAACGTCAATATCATCAAAACAAGTTAATTACAAACTAACCAACTGAGCACTTTCGTCTGTGTCTGAGAAAACACAACACAATTAGTTTACCTATTCGAGGATACTGATGGTTTCCGTGGTCATCTCTTGAAGGATCCGCTTACACTGATAGAATGCTAGAAGTTTCTTTGGTTCTTGGTTGGTGAATAACATTCATGCACCATTTTTTGATATAGGGAACCACCAAAAACTTGGCCCATCTCAGTTTGAATTTGTCAAGGGCAGGTCATGCTTACTGAACCGGATGGACTAAAGTCACCAAAGCAACGGATGAAGGTAAAATCAACACATACTACATACCTCAATGTAGTCAAAGCTTTTGACACCATCCTCAACTGAGGGATGGGAGAAAACCTGAATGAACTGGAAACAAACTCCTACATCACCCAGTGGCTCAAAGATAGGATGTAGAAAATCAAAACGGATGAAGTTACCTCCACAAAGAGGACAGTCACTGGTGGAGTCCCCTAGGGCTCTGTGCAGAGACCTCTCCTTTTGGGCGTATCCAGTACTAAAAGGCTTTAGCCCACTACGTTTACAGAGGACTGCAATCTAGGAGCAGTCAGTGAATTCCCTAACGATTTGGCCATCCTGCAGGAAGATTTCCTCAAAATAATTAGTATGTCATTAAAGAGTTGAACCACTTTGCTTGGGATTTGGAAACTTATGTGGAAAATAACTTTTGGCAAACATGTGTCCATCATTGTAGAGAAATCCTTCTACACTGCACAGCTTATAAACAAAAGGGATTGTGCCTAGACATAGGGATGCCATTGTCTCCCTTTACTCAACCCTCATTAGGCCAATTGTTGAGTATGCCACCACCCATTTGGCATGTATCTGTCTAGACACACATAAAACTGAAACATCCATAGAGACACCTTACTTAAAGGATACAAGGCCAAAATAATATGGACTCATTATCCTATAGACTGCTAAGAAATTACCCCTATCTGGCATAAAAGGCATCCTTTAACTCAATACTAATGGATTTACTGAAGATCAGCATGTCAAGTGGCATCATAAATACTTGGTCTAGGGATCTAAGCCTCATCACCACCATTATCAACAGATCAAGTTCGAGGAACAGGTTTAACTCACAGAGGACACTGACACACTGAAACACACTCCCCATCCTCATTAAACAGAGCTCATCCCTGTCCATAGTCAACAAATATAAATTTATTTCAGGACTTCACTCTGTACTAGTAATGGGGGGAGGCGGCTCCTATATGTTTTATCCTGTGCGTAGGTCCCCTCAAATTATCTACGGTACAATCCCATTTACTTTCACTAGGGGTAAAATAACTGACTATGTGATGGGTAAGGCCAATCTAACACCAAATGGGATAGGTTAATTCAATCTCAGAGGAGGTTAGAAAAGATTGGGAAGACAGACTGGAAAAGCAATTCACAAGGGAGCAATGAGAGGACAAATGCATGGCTCCCAAGTATGCAAAGTCCAGAAGGTTTAGGATTTTTGCTTGACAGTGTTTGCATAAGTATTTTTATACCCCAAGTAGGCTTCAAAGAATATTTCCTCAAGCAGATAGCAAACATTGGAGGTGTGCTGGAGAAGAAAGGGATAACAGGGAACATATGTTTTGGGAGTGTAATGAGTACGGTGTCAGAAATATTGGGTGAGCAAGCAAATGGCTGTAACTATAGAAATTATTCTTTTCATATGGGACACAGGATATGAATTGAATTGCCTGTACTGTCAGACCTTAAGTTTAATGGAAACAGGACAATTCGATCCCAATGCAATTATATACACTTTCATGTTTAAATTTACACTTATTGTCTATGGGAGTAGGTAGTGGACAGTTTGACCCTGGACTATTTGACCCCAATAATATAAAAAAAGTTTTTAAAATGTTATAAATGCATTTTACTACTTAATATTTCAATCATGATTTTTTATTGGAATTTAATATATTATTTAATTTGTTTATATGAAAATGTTAAATTTAACATTTTATTAAATTAATTAAGTTTTTAATGTAACTTTAAAATCAATATTTAACACTGCAAACATTAATATTATTTTAAATTACATTAATAATATTATCAATATGCATTTCAAATGCAAATGTTTTAAAACAGTTATATAACCTCATGACTTTTTTTTGAGGTAATCTTTGACAACAACTGTGTGGATGCAGGAGCTGTATATAACTTTATGTCAAAATGTCTGTAGTTTATCTTTTTCTTGCCTTGCCATTTCAATGGGGTCAAACCATCTGGGGTTGAACTGTCCTGTACCCAGTTTAATTTTGTTGAGTGCCAAAAGGCAATCACTAGGAAGTGGAAATCAGTCTAAACAAACTGTAGTTCAAGTACCGAATACTGTAAAAACAGATAAAAGAACTGAAAGAATTTTCTTTAGAAAAGGAAGGGAGCAAATTAAAAACAAATAAATGGAATTTGTGGGGACAATACATGTGGAATAATGTTCAGGAGGAGACGTGAGGTTTAAGGCAAGGCAGAAATTGAGCAATTTACGTAATGTTAGACAGATGATAATTATAAAGGAAGAAACCATATGTGATATATAATTATGTAAATGGAAAAATGTTAATTTGGCTTGTTTTGTATTAATGTATGTGTGCTTATGTCTTAAGTAATAATTTAATAAAAAGTGTTGCAACTGTTAAAAAAAAAAAAAATGATGTCCACATACTCATTTTCCTTCAGCACTCTGCAATTGTTCCTAACTGCGGTGGTGGTGCTGCGGTAGCGTTGTCACCTCACAGCAAGACTTTGTCCTGTTCGATTCTCAGCTAGAGCGTCTTGTGTGTGGAAACATGCGTGAATGGGCGTACCTTCATTAAATGTTGTGCGTCAGGACCGGCAACTCGGCACGTAAAAATCTACTGCCAATCGTTAGTGGACCTGAGTCCTGCTGTGGCGACCCCTAACCGGGAAAAGCCAAGACAACAACTCTGCAGTTGTTCCTCTGACTGTTCAGCAAGATAACTTTTTCTTCGATACTTAAGGCTTGCCAAACTTGGACAATCCCTCCAAATAATTCATATTACTTCTTTCTCTCCCTCACAAAGTTTTAAAGTCCGTTTTACTACAGTTTGCAGCTATTCCTTCTGAATTAAATTTCAACCCTGTCAAAAAATAAAAATAAATAAATAAATGGATGTCAGTTTAGTTTTATAGTGTATTAATGGGTATTGTGCAAATAAAAGTTTCATAACAGCAATAATAAAGTTATAAATTAAATTTAATTCTAGTAAAGAAATATTGTGCATATGCAGAATATATGCTATAGGCATGTGAAATCGAACACTACTATACTGTGATTGAATAAGAACTGTGTTTTTGCAGGGTTAAAATAGTTAATTGAATAATTGTTGGATGATGGGGGTGATTTCATTGATTCAATTGTTTATTGGGTCTACTGGGTTTTGTATAAATGTTGTCATTTTGTGGGGTAAATTATTCCTTGAAGGTGAATTGCCAAGGTAACAGAATCTTGGTGGTTTTGTTTGGCATTTGTGATGTGGCCATTATTTTTTTTTTGGGGCAGTTTTTTTTGTGCGTCTTAAATTTCAACCTTTCCTAATAACTGTCAAATCATATCAATTACCAATTATTTCACTGTCACTCAATTTAAAAGACAAGTAGGAAAGCCCCAGTGTCTCATTTTACATAATTAACCCCCCTTCTTTAATCTTGGTGTTTATTGTGGCATGATCTGTAATAGTTATATGATATTTCTCACAACTCACATTCAAATAAGCACACATACTCCTGTGAAATACATTATTCAGTCTAGTCCAGTTCCATGTAAATTGAGTTCCTGCTACTGTTTTTACATCTTCCATCCCAACTATTTTCATACATTTCTGCAGAAATATACTGTGTCTTGGGGCATTTTTCTTCTGTGCCCCTTGATATAGCCTTACAGTTACAAATCAGGTTCATTTCCTAGCCATACTCCCTGTTGAAAGCTTATTTCTCACCCAAAAAGTCACCCAATCTCCATAACAGCAGTTTCTGATGGAATATAAACACGTGGAAGAGTAATCCTCCTCCCCAGCCAATAACCCATTGCTACAACAGATCTACCACTAATGTCTCGTTTCTGCTCCATCAATACTGAAACCCAGCTTACAATCAATATATCACTTTTCTTTTGTTCTTGAAAACCCGCTGAATGCCTAACATGAAATTTTTCTTTGTCAAGTTCAGATGCTCATTCATGCCAAATTTGTCTCCCATTACATTGCTATTTATGCGCAACACTTTTCAATACAATTTAAAAGTCTGCTTTTGTCTATACCTGTAAGGCCTTTTACATTCCATGTTAATTGACAAAGCAGCCAATCTAATAAAAAAATATTCCTGCATACTACATATGGTGGTCCTTTTGCATGTGCTTCCATCTTGCAGCTTACATGCACATACTAATGCCTCGCAGGCTGATATTGTATGTAGCTGCTTCTTTTCCAGACTCATGATACATTTTCCCAGGATTTTCACAACAATAAAAACACAAATTACTAAATACATTTAAAAAATAACTCAGCAAACGTACAAATCTACACATACTTTGTAGAAAGGATGTATACCCCTCAGAATATGAGCAGCTACCCCAAATCAATGGCTACACCCAGATATTGTCTATTCTGAAGTTAAGTTTAACCACTGTAATGCACATGTTAAGAGCTTGTGGTTTCCCTTACACTGACTTTTGTCTGTTAGCTATATTCACGAGCAGCTACCCCAAATCAATGGCTACACCAGATACTGTCTATTCTGAAGTTAAGTTTAACCACTGTAATGCACATGTTAAGAGCTTGTTGTCTCCCTTACACTGACTTTTTGTCTGTTATCTATATTCACCTCTCAGGTGCGCAGAACTTGAATGTTTTCAGCAAACATTAGCCTTAAGTCTTAAGAAAAAGCATACTGGTTGCTAATAATATACATACAACCACACACATACATATGTTGTGTGTACGTGCGCACATGTATATATGGGTCTAGTTTCATTAATCGAAAGTAGACTTACTTGAGGACTTCACCAAAATCTTACTACTGCAAATCCACAATCACCAGTATTTTTTCTAAGGGAAACGGACCACTTGGCCACCGGGGTGAACTTAACCCTTTTCCCCACTGTAGTGTGATCTCTGAGCTGGTATATTTAGTTGGGGTGTGTGGGGGTAAAGCCCCTGACTTTAATGGGTTTAATTTGCGTTTGTTTTGTTTTTCCTTAGAGACCAAGTGGTTCGCTTCCCAAAGAAAAAATATCTGTGATCCATGGATTTGCAATAGTAAGTTTTCACTGAAGTTGGTTCACGTTTTAGTGGTTCAAGTATCAATTAATGAAAGTAGACCCGTGTAAGTATGTATGCGTGTGTGTAAATAATTATTTATATATGCCCGGGTGTACACCTAAATTATATATATCTACACATACATACACACGCGTGTGTGAGCATAAATTATACACATACATACACATATATATATATATATATATATATATATATATCTATACACACATACACACACACACACACACACACACACACTCTACATTGTGCACTGTTAAATTTAATACATTTACGTACTATGGCTGAGAGGCAACTACTTGTATGAACTATTAACTTCACAGTTTCAAACATTTCCTAAAATATTCACTGGATTTGCTTGCCAATATCCCTTTAATTTAAGTTAGTTAAAGTACATCATACTCTTGTAGATTTCACTCACAGCACACTGTTCGGACTTGTAATTAAGTGCATGAACCTAAAGGTTGCTTATATTTACCCAAAAGTTTTTTTATAGATTAATCTAGACAACTACCTCTGTAAAGATAAGGAAATTGCAATATATGACTAACACACATTTACATCTCTCCAGCAGCCAAATATCACCAAAGTGTAGTAACTTTAATTTGTTTCTAGCCTTATTATGTTACAGAATTTCATCCGTAAATATTAGTGAAGTACTTTCTTAATATAGCATCCCTTGCATATACTGTAGTCAATGTGAAAACTCCCCCAACTTGCATTTGAAGAACCTCTAACTGCATATTTTACAGAAGTACATTACAAAATAGTTTTATAAAAGTTTCCTGATGTAAATTAAAGAAAAAATGTTTACTTACAGTTATTTATTCAGTCCAGTCACTGTCTTCTAAACATTAATGGCAAGGTGGGGGTTTGTGCTTTATGGTTCTCTCACCCAGTTACAAATGGTCATGAAAAAAACTAAATTTTTTTCTCCCACTTCTTGCATAATCATAATGTATGCCTAAATTACATCTAGTGATATTGAGGTTTACATCTTCCACTTATTCACCAATTTTACTTTGTTACTGTTCTTCCACCGGATCACCTTCACTTCCCACAAGTGGTCTCATGTTGGAGTCCTAGGTACTTTTCTAAGCATTTACTGAATGTTTTCAGTTATTCAAGCATTTTCCTTTGGAGCAATGGAAAAACGTTTCACTGGCATACTATATGGGCTTTAGAGGATTGAGAAGCAGAGTGGTTTCATCTTGCTGGCTCACTCTTTGCGGAGCAAATTTTTAAGTTTGCCCCATAGTCCATTCTACATTCAAAAATGTCTGATTGTCTTCTTGGACAGTTGGCTACAACAACTTGAATCTCATCTCTACTCACTTCTCTTCTATGCAGTGTAAGATGAATAATCATTTTCAAACAAACATACATTACCAATCTCTCATACTTTTTCATTCTGTCCAGAGCAACTCTTAGCATTTTAGCTAGTATGATTACATCTTTACAAAATATAGCTTTTGGCTCTCTCAACTAAAATTCTTAGTAGTTCATAAAATTAATGCGGTCTATACCTCCTTGTTTACATGGAATACCAAACATAATCTTAGGTTTTTCTCTGCTTGCTCTGTTAGAAACTCTTGAAAATCGCTCTTCTTGAGAAACCTCACATTTGGTCAGTCTTTATATCACTTCAGTCTCAGGATTTCTGTGGTTTTAAACTCATCTGAATAACCGTTTAAAGCTTATTCTGTTTTCCTGCATATTCCTCTAAATTAACAGAGGCCATCCCATGTACTAAAACTGAAACTTCAATAGCAACACCTTAAGTACGCACTCAGTGGTGAGAGACCTGGGCACACAGGTTGACAACAGTCTTACATTAGCTCACCATGTCTCCATAGCGGTAAGAAGGGTAAGGGCATTCTACACTGCTTTATCTCACAAGTAAAAAAACAAGTTATAACCTCCCTGTACTCTTCCCTCATCAGGCCAATAACGGAGTACAATGCCCTTTGTGGTACGCACCTTTCCCAGCACCTGCAGCAATTGAAGAAACCACTGAGGTTCCTCACAAGGAAAATTCAAGGTCTTCAGCATCTGTCCTATGTGGATCATCTGAAATCACTGTCACGTTATTCTGTTTCATACTGACTACTCAGAGGTGATCTCTGCCTTGCATAAATGTCAATCTCTGACCTTGCTTTATTGGAAATGCTGCGTACCCACAAGTCAAATGGTACATGGGTTACTCACTCTAAAGACCTTAACCTAGTGTGTGACATTAATAGAACCTTCTGGAGGGATAGAGTTGTTTCCCAGCGGTTAACACACCTTTGGAACAGACTCCCACTTCATATCAAACAGAAGACCTCATCGACCCTCTTCAAACGCCATCAGGACAATTAGACTAGTAACCGTAAATTCATCTCAGGGGTTCCACCTGTGTCCCTCCTGAACATGGGCATTAGGTGCTGATCGTGGAAATAAGGGTAGAACTTGGCTAGGCTTGTAACAGCCCTAGGGCCTTTAGCCTAGTAATTTCCTATGATATGATTTTTTTCCCCACAGATCATATGTCAGTTTCTTTCCAGCCATAACTATTACTTCTTCCCAGTCAATTCTTAATATAATTTTTCCAAATGTCTTCTTTGCTGGCATCCAGATAGAGCAGTTACTTACTAACCAATAATCAAATCTTACCTAAATTGTTAATTTTTACAGTCTTTTTAAACTTTGTCTCAGTTTTCACAATAGTCAACATATTAAATCAGTAAGCAGCCATGTTGGATGTCCAATACTTTCACATTCTTTTATTTTTGTTTATTTATTCTCATTGACCGAGTTGCTCCCACTAGGCTAGTAGCATCTTTTCCAGGGAGACCCGAGGTGATATTTTTACTACTAGGGGAGATATGGCCGGGGCGTCAGGGAACTTATCCTACTCTTTTTCGATGGGTGCTGTGCGTATTACCAACTACTCAAACAGATGGGACCTTGATTTAACATCTCATTTGAGGGATGGCACACTCAAGGAGTGCAGCACCTCCATTATGTCGCACTGCAGTGTTACCCATTGGTCTACTTGGTATGGGGATAGACCCCACAGCCTCATGCACCAAAGGCAAGTGTCATACCTGTTGAACCAGACACTACTATTACTTGTTATAAACAGTGGTTTGGACACCAGTAACATATTTCCGGTTTCTCTTCATTAAAGGTACTTCGGGAATAGAATTTAAAACTGTAATAACTATTTAGGAAGGAGAGAGTGGTTGTAGGTTGGCAACATAAAATAGTAAAAAGATAGCAAAGTAGGGTTAAACTGCAAGAAATTAACAATAAGAAAGAAGGGGTTGTATAAAAATGATGACTAGGAATAGCAGGAAAGAGTATCAAAACATGGTGCAAGACAAGCTAATGAGGATGCTAAAACTAGTATGCTTGGTGGATCCAGAAATATTACTGTAAGACCATGAAGAAGACAAAAAAAGAGAGATGTTTTGGTAGGAGAAAATATGATGGACATCTGAAAGGAATTAGGGAAAAAAAAGTTAAAAGATAGTCAAAAGCAATAATTGAAAGGTTTGTATGAGAAGGATGAAACAAAAATGGCAATATTAGGTAGAAGATAAGAATGTTAAATAGATCTTATGATGCGGGAAAATTCATAGCATTTGTTAGATGACCCACCCAAGAGGTAAAACTCAGGGGAAAGAAGGATGCAACTACGGTAGTAAGAAGATATTACATTTTTGTCATCAACTTTGACATCTGTTTCAAAATTTTTAACAAGAGAGTAAACATTTTTAGAAGATTTGTTGAATGAAGACTTGTCTATAGAAAGTGCTCACAACAATATAGGAGGTATGGTGGAATATTATCTGAAGATTTAATATGGAAAATGAACAGCGATAAGCTAATGTATTAATTATGGAACACATACTGATAATGTACAATTTGCTGCCCTAAGTTAAAAAAGAGAAAAATCTAGAGAACACATTAGTCAGGACTGAAAAAAAAAAAAATCTATGGTTGAAGACTACCTCCTCAATAATTGCAAATTTTAAGTTTGTGGTAAAGACATGGTCACTGAAGCAGAAATGAAAAAGTAATAAGAACTTAAATGATGGATGTTATCAAATATTATGTGAGGGAAAAGGAAAATAAATAAATGATAGGAATATGGAAATGGAGAATGGAAGAGAAAGAATGACGGACACTACTGAAGCTCCGGGAATTAGTGGGAAAGTGAAAATGGAACAGACGAGGAGCAGGCTCAAGGAAAGGGTAATGATTAGGTAGATGGACAATTGCTTAAATGTGGGATGACAAAAGCAAACAGATACAGTACAAGACATGAAGAAGTAGGAAACATAAGGAAATTAAAGAAAATATAGAAAGAACGAGGTACCCATAAAAGACTGTGACAAAGAATTGTGAGATTTTGTTTGTGAAGTGTGACAAGAGATGCTATGCCAGCAAAATGAGATACAAGGGGGTTGGTTTTGAAAATTAAAAAAAAAAAAACGGCACAAGAAATACAGTCAGAAGAACATAGGTAAAAGATATTTGTGCAAGAGAATCATAAAATGGATGTCAAGTGGAATGGTTTCTGAAAAGGTAACAAGCTACATCAGGTTCAATTTTAAGGATGGGATAAATACATAAATGGGAAAGTGATGTACTACAGACTTGTAGACAGAAAAAGAAAGATGGAATGGAAGATGAATTTTGGAGAGGACTAGTCAGAAGGTAAATTTGTGTTTCTTCACTATTTGAGGTACCTTTAATGAATAATGAGCTGACTGGTCAGTTAAAGGACAACAAGGAGAGGACACGGGTAAACAGGAGTATAAAATCATAGGTGGATTGAGGAGAGTTAGAGAAAACTACATAATAACGTAAGAGACTGAATAATATGGACATTTATTGGATTAATGGGATGGTATAAGGAGGACAGATTGGTAAGGGTTGTTAAATCACAGCACACAAAATAGGAGTCAAAAAGAGAGAGCTAGAGGTAGTCTCAGCTCAAAATTGTTTCTTGGACTATTGATGGTGCATCTAATAAATTAGAAAACAAAAATGGTTGTGGAAAATGTTAAAGTTTCAGGTAATAAATCTAAATAAAAATTAAAAAAAAATTGTATAGGAAAGGAAAATCAAATTAATATTTCAGACTTTGTAAAATCTGAAACAGGGGATTCAAAGATCGGTATGAAAAATGTATTAAATCTAGACTGATGACTTTTTGAAGATAGAGATTAGTAAAATAACTATATACAAATAATACATGTATAAACTAACTATATACAAATAATACATGTATACGACTCAAAAGTAAAGGAAAATCGAAATCAAAATTATTTTTGGACCCAATTAAAAAGAATCACTGGGAGCCACAGAAAAAATGTTATTTCTTGTATAGATATTAATGCCAGGACTACTTATATTAAACAAGTTAAGAACTTCAAAGGGTCAAGAAGTTAATCTGAAATGTAAACTGTTTTGGAATAACATTCTTCTGTGAT